>NC_080380.1:37292837-37446996 GCF_014773155.1 Arachis stenosperma | reverse complement strand
GCTGTAAGAGACAGAGCTAGAATATGGTTGGACTCTCAACCTAAAGAAAGCCTGGACTCTTGGGAAAAGCTAGTCAATGCCATTTTGGCAAAGTTCTTTCCACCTCAAAAATTGAGTAAGCTTAGAGTGGAAGTCCAAACCTTCAGACAGAAGGATGGTGAATCCCTCTATGAAGCTTGGGAAAGATACAAACAATTAATCAGAAAGTGTCCCTCAGACATGCTTTCTGAATGGAGCATCATAGGTATTTTCTATGATGGTCTCTCTGAACTATCCAAGATGTCTTTGGATAGCTCTGCTGGAAGATCTCTTCATCTGAAGAAGACGCCTACAGAAGCTCAAGAGCTCATTGAAATGGTTGCAAATAACCAATTCATGTACACTTCTGAAAGAAATCCTGTGAACAATGGGACTGGTCAGAAGAAAGGAGTTCTTGAGATTGATGCTCTGAATGCCATTCTGGCTCAGAACAAGATATTGACTCAACAAGTCAATTTGATTTCTCAAAGTCTGTCTGGAATGCAAAATGCACCAAGCAGTACTAAGGATGCTTCATCTGAAGAAGAAGCTTATGATCCTGAGAACCCTTCAATGGAAGAGGTGAATTACTTAGGAGAACCCTATGGAAACACCTATAATTCTTCATGGAGAAATCACCCAAATTTCTCATGGAAGAATCAAGAGAAACCTCAACAAGGTTTCAACAACAACAATGGTGGAAGAAACAGGTTTAGTAATGGCAAACCTTTTCCATCATCTTCTCACCAACAGACAGAGAATTCTAAGCAGAAACCCTCTGACTTAGCAACCATGGTCTCTGATCTAATCAAAACCACTCAAAGTTTCATGACTGAAACAAGGTCTTCCATTAGGAATTTGGAGGCACAAGTGGGACAGTTGAGCAAGAAAATTACTGAACTCCCTCCAAGTACTCTTCCAAGCAATACAGAAGAAAATCCAAAAGGAGAGTGCAAAGCCATAACCATGGCCGAATCTAGAGAGGGAAGAGAGGAAGTGAACGCCACTGAGGAAGGCCTCAATGGGCGTGCACTAGCCTCCAATGAGTTCCCCAATGAGGAACCATAGGAATCTGAGGCTCAAAATGAGACCATAGAGATTCCATTGGACTTACTTCTGCCTTTCATGAGCTCTGATGAGTATTCCTCCTCTGAAGAGGATGAGTATGTCACTGAAGAGCAAGTTGCTAAATACCTTGGAGCAATCATGAAGCTAAATGACAAGTTATTTGGAAATGAGACTTGGGAGACTAAACCTCCTTTGCTCACCAAAGAACTGGATGACTTGTCTAGGCAGAAATTACCTCAAAAGAGTCAAGATCCTGGGAAGTTTTCCATACCTTGTACCATAGGCACCATGACCTTCAAGAAGGCCCTGTGTGACTTAGGGTCAAGTGTGAACCTCATGCCTCTCTCTGTAATGGAGAAGCTAGGGATCTTTGAGGTACAAGCTGCAAGAATCTCACTAGAGATGGCAGACAATTCAAGAAACAAGCTTATGGACTTGTAGAGGTGTTGGTAAAGATTAAAGACCATTACATCCTGCTGATTTCATAGTCCTAGAGACTGGGAAATGCATGGATGAATCTATCATCCTTGGCAGACCCTTACCTAGCCACAGCAAAGGCTGTGATTGATGTGATGGAGGTGAACTGATCATTCAAGTGAATGAAAAATCCTTTGTGTTTAAGGCTCAAGGATATCCCTCTGTCACCATGGAGAAGAAGCAGAAGAGCTTCTCAAATCAGAGTCAAACAGAGCCCCCACAGTCAAACTCTAAGTTTGGTGTTGGGAGGCCACAACCAAACTCTAAGTTTGGTGTTGAACCCCCACATTCAAATCTAAGTTTGGTGTTGGGAGGTTCCAACATTGCTCTGAGAAAATGTGAGGCTCCATGAGAGCCATCTGTCAAGCTACTGACATTAAAGAAGCGCTTGTTGGGAGGCAACCCAATGTCATATTTTATCTATTTCCTTTGTTATTTTATGTTTTCTGTAGGTTGATGATCATGAGAAGTCACAAAATCAATTGAAAGCAAAAACAAAAAAACAGAATGAAAAACAGGAAGAAAAAATAGCACACCCTGGAGGAAGAACCTACTGCATTTAAACGCCAGTAAGGCTAGCAGATGGGCGTTTAACGCCCAGTCTGGCACCATTATGGGCGTTTAACGCCAGAAAGGGGCACCAGACTGGCGTTAAACGCCAAAAAGGGCAAGAACCTGCGTTAAACGCCAGAAATGGGCACCAGCCCGGCGTTTAACGCCAGAATTGGCTCAAAACGTGTTTTTGCATGCCATTTGGTGCAGGGATGACTTTTCCTTGACACCTCAGGATCTGTGGACCCCACAGGATCCCCACCAACCCCACCACCCTCTTTCTTCTTCACCCATTCACCAATCACCTCAATACCTCATCCCCAAAAACCCTTCACCTATCAAATCCATCTTCTCTTCACCACTCACATCCATCCTTCATAAAACCCCACCTACCTCACCCTTCAAATTCAAACCACTTTCCCTCCCAAACCCACCCTTACATGACCGAACATGAGCCCCCCTCTCCTATATAAACCCTTCTTCACTCCTTCATTTTCACACAACCTAAACACCACTTCTCCCCTCTTTGGCCGAACACAAAGCCATTCCCTTCTTCCTCATTTCTTCTTTCTTCTACTCTCTTCTTCTTTCTTTTTGCTCGAGGACGAGCAAACCTTTTAAGTTTGGTGTGGTAAAAGCATTGCTTTTTGTTTTTCCATAACCATTTATGGCATCCAAAGCCGGAGAAACCTCTAAAAAGAGGAAAGGGAAGGCAAAAGCTTTCACCTCCGAGTCATGGGAGATGGAGAGATTCATCTCAAGGGTGCATCAAGACCACTTCTATGAAGTTGTGGCCATGAAGAAGGGTCAACTTTGATCAAAGGTTGGACCAAGTCCTCATAGACATTTGTGAAGAGGGCGTTCAATGAAAGAGAGATTCAAGAGGGAAGCCGGTTCAACTGAGAAGGCATGACCTCAAGCCCATCACTAAGAAAAGGATGGAGCAAACAAGAGACCCCACTCATCATGAAATCCCTGAGATACCTCAAGGGATGCACTTTCCTCCACAAAACTATTGGGAGCAAATTAACACCTCCCTAGGAGAATTGAGTTCCAACATGGGACAACTAAGGGTGGAGCACCAAGAACATTCCATCCTCCTCCATGAAATTAGAGAAGATCAAAGAATCATGAGAGAGGAGCAACAAAGACAAGGAAGAGACATTGAGGAGCTCAAGCACTCCATAAGACCTTCAAGAGGAAGAACAAGCCGCCATCATTGAGGTGGACCCGTTCTTTAATCTCCTTGTTCTTTATTTTCTTGTTTTTCGAATTTTTATGCTGATATTTATCTATGTTTGTGTCTTATGATCATTAGTGTCTTAGTGTCTATGCCTTAAAGTTATGAATTTTCTATGAATCCATCACCTTTCTTAAATGAAAACTATTTTTATCACAAAAGAACAAGAAGTACAGGATTTCGAATTCATCTTTAAAACTAGCTTAATTAGTTTGATGTGGTGACAATACTTTTTGTTTTCTGAATGTATGCTTAAACAGTGCATATGTCTTTTGAATTTGTTGTTCATGAATGTTAAAATTGTTGGCTCTTGAAAGAATGATGAAAAAGGAGACATGTTACTGAGGATCTGAAAAATCATAAAAAAAATGATTCTTGAAGCAAGAAAAAGCAGTGAATACAAAAAAAAAAAAAGAGAAGGAGAAAAACGAAAAAGAAAAAGAAAGAAAAAGAAAGAAATAAAGTTGTGATCCAAGGCAAAAAGAGTGTGCTTAAGAACCCTGGACACCTCTAATTGGGGACTCTAGCAAAGCTGAGTCATAATCTGAAAAGGTTCACCCAATTATGTGTCTGTGGCATGTATGTATCCGGTGGTAATACTGGAAGACAGAGTGCTTTGGGCCACGGCCAAGACTCATAAAGTAGCTGTGTTCAAGAATCATCATACTTAACTAGGAGAATCATACACTATCCGGATTCTGAGTTCCTAAAGAAGCCAATCATTCTGAATTTCAAAGGATAAAGTGAGATGCCAAAACTGTTCGGAGGCAAAAGCTACTAGTCCCGCTCATCTAATTTGGAGCTAAGTTTCATTGATAATTTGGAGTCTATAGTATATTCTCTCTTTTATCTTATTTGATTTTCAGTTGCTTGGGGACAAGCAACAATTTAAGTTTGGTGTTGTGATGAGCGGATAATTTGTACGCTTTTTGTCATTGTTTTTAGTATGTTTTTAGTAGGATTTAGTTAGTTTTTAGTATATTTTTATTAGTTTTTAGTTAAAATTCACTTTTCTGGACTTTACTATGAGTTTGTGTGTTTTTCTGTGATTTCAGGTATTTTCTGGCTGAAATTGAGGGACCTGAGCAAAAATCTGATTCAGAGACTAAAAAGGACTGCAGATGCTGTTGGATTCTGACCTCCCTGCACTCGAAGTGGATTTTCTGGAGCTACAGAAACCCAATTGGCGCGCTCTCAACGGCGTTGGAAAGTAGACATCCTGGGCTTTCCAGCAATATATGATAGTCTATACTTTGTCCAAGATTTGATGGCCCAAACCGGCGTTCAAAGTCACCTTCAGAATTCCCAGCGTTAAACGCCGGAACTGGCACCAAAATGGGAGTTAAACGCCCAAACTGGCATAAAAGCTGGCGTTTAACTCCAAGAGAAGTCTCTACACGAAAATGCTTCAATGCTCAGCCCAAACACACACCAAGTGGGCCCGGAAGTGGATTTTTATGTCATTTACTCATCTTTGTACACCTTAGGCTACTAGTCCTCTATATATAGGACCTTTTACTATTGTATTTTCATCTTGGTTCTTCTGGTTCCCTCTTTGGGACCGAAGCCAATGATCACTCTTGTTCTTATGTATTTTCAACGGTGGAGTTTCTACACACCATAGATTAAGGTGTGGAGCTCTGCTGTACCTCGAGTATTAATGCAATTACTATTGTTCTTCTATTCAATTCAGCTTGTTCTTGTTCCAAGATATCACTTGTTCTTCAACTTGATGAATGTGATGATCCGTGACACTCATTATCATTCTCACCTATGAACGTGTGACTGACAACCACCTCCGTTCTACCTTAGATTGGGTGAATATCTCTTGGATTCCTGATACACGATGCATGGTTGATCGCCTGACAACCGAGCGCTCGCCTGACAAACGAGCCAGCCATTCCGTGAGATCAGAGTCTTCGTGGTATAGGCAAGAACTGATGGCGGCATTCAAGAGAATCCGGAAGGTCTAACCTTGTCTGTGGTATTTTGAGTAGGATTTAATGATTGAATGACTGTGACGTGCTTCAAACTCCTGAGGGCGGGGCGTTAGTGACAGACGCAAAAGAATCACTGGATTCTATTCCGGCCTGATTGAGAACCGACAGATGGATAGCCGTGCCGTGACAGGCTGCGTTGAACATTTCCAATGAGAGGATGGGAGGTAGCCATTGACAACGGTGAAACCCTTGCATAAGCTTGCCATGGAAAGGAGTAAGAAGGATTGGATGAAAACAGTAGGAAAGCAGAGAGACGGAAGGGACCAAGCATCTTCATACACTTATCTGAAGCTCTCACCAATGACATACATAAGTATCTCTATCTTTATCTTTATGTTTTATTCGTATATCACCATACCCATTTGAGTCTGCCTGACTAAGATTTACAAGGTGACTATAGCTTGCTTCATACCAACAATCTCCGTGGGATCGACCCTTACTCGCGTAAGGTTTATTACTTGGACGACCCAGTGCACTTGCTGGTTAGTTGTGCGAAGTTGTAGTGATCACAATTTCGCACACCATAGATGCAGGTATTAGGTTGATACTTGCCCCAAGATCACATAAAGCTTGCTTGGTACAAATACCCTCTAACGTGCATGGTATCATAAAGCTCCCAGGATCTTTAAGCTTCTCAGGTAAGCTTTTTAGAATGACTGCACTGCATTCTTCAGTGAGGTAAACTTTTTCAGTTTTCCTCTAATCCTTCTTATGACTTAAGATCTCTTTCATGAACTTAGCATAAGAGGGTATCTGCTCAAGTGCTTCTGCAAACGGAATCTTTATTTCAAGAGTCCTGAGATAGTATGCAAAGCGGGCAAATTGCTTATCCTGTTCCGCTTGGCAGAGTTTTTGAGGATAAGGCATTTTGGCTTTGTATTCCTCAACCTTAGTTGCTGCAGGTTTATTACCTACAGAAGTGGGTTGGGAAGCCTTTTTAGAAGGGTTGTTATCAGCACTTGTATATGACTAATCCCCCACTGGCATTTGAATGCCAGGGGTGGAAGCTGGAGTGGCGTTAGACGCCACCTCCTTATTTGTTACTGGCGTTTGAACGCCAGAACCATGCTCCCTTTGGGTGTTCAATGCCGGATTCATGCTTGTTTCTGGCGTTGAACGCCAGGAATGAGCATGGTCTGGGCGTTCAGCGCCAGCATTATTCCTCTCTGGGCTCTGACTGTCCTCAGAGGGATTTTCATTTCTTGGTTTTGCTGCTGCTTTGAAGTGAGGTATTTAATGTTTTCACACTTCTTAATTGAACTGCTTGGCATTCTTCTGCTATTTGTTTTGACAGTTGCTTTTCTGTCTGCTTTAATTGTACTTCCATATTCCTGTTAGCCATTCTTGTTTCCTGTAATATTTCCTTGAATTCGGCTAGCTGCTGAGTAAGAAAGTCTAATTGCTGATTAAATTCATTAGCCTGATCCACCGGACTGAGTTCAGTAGTTACTGTTTTAGCTTCTTTCTTCATGGAAGATTCACTGCTTAGGTACAGATGCTGATTTCTGGCAACTGTATCAATAAGCTCTTGAGCTTCTTCAATTGTTTTTCTCATATGTATAGATCCACCAGCTGAGTGGTCTAGAGAAATCTGAGCTTTTTCTGTAAGCCCATAGTAGAAGATGTCTAATTGCACCCATTCTGAAAACTTTTCAGAGGGGCATTTTCTTAGCATCTCTCTGTATCTCTCCTAGGCGTCATAAAGGGATTCATTATCTCCTTCTTTGAAGCCTTGGATGCTTAGCCTTAGCTGTGTCGTCCGTTTTGGAGGGAAATAGTGATTCAGGAATTTTTCTGACAGCTGTTTCCATGTTTTTATGCTGTTCTTAGGTTGGTTATTTAACCACCTCTTAGCTTGATCTTTTACAGCAAATGGAAACAGTAATAATCTGTAGACATCCTGATCTACTTCCTTATCATGTACTGTGTTAGCAATTTGTAAAAATTGTGCCAGAAACTCTGTAGGTTCTTCATGTGAAAGACCGGAATACTGGCAGTTTTGCTGCACCATGATAATGAGCTGAGGATTCAACTCAAAGCTACTAACTCCAATGGAGGGTATACAGATACTACTCCCATATGAAGCAGTAGTGGGGTTAGCATATGACCCCAAAGTCCTCTTGGACTGTGCATTTCCACTTAATTCCATGATGGAACAAGGGAGATGATATGTATGTTGAAATTATTTATTTTATAGAAGTGGAATAAATAAAAACGGAATATATAAAAATTTGAAAATATTTTGTGAAAATTTTTCGAAAAAAATTTGAAATTGAAATCTGAATTTTATAAAAAATTTTGAAAATATGGTTTAAAATTAGTTAGAAAAGATATATTTTTTTTTGAATTTTGAATTTTATGATGGAAGAGAAAAACACAAAAAAAACACAAGATTTAAAATTTTTAGATTTAATGCTCTTTATTTTCGAAAATTTTTGGAGGGAAAACACCATGGAACACCAAACTTAAAAATTTTAAGATCAAAACACAAGAAAGACTCAAGAACACCTTGAAGATTCACAAGAACACCAAGAACAAAAAAAAGAACACCAAACTTAAAATTTTTAAAAAACCAAGACAAATTTTCGAAAATTAAAGAAAAATTAACAAGAAAACACCAAACTTAGAGTTTGCCACAAGATTCAATCAGAGAAAAATTGTTTTTGAAAAAGATTCCAAAGAGGATACCCAATTATCAAGAACAACTACTAAAGCTCCGGCCAATTGGGCAGCAACTTCAGAGTTGATTTTAAAAATGTATTATATTTATGGATAAAAGTATAAAATTTTTGAAAGCTAATGTTTTGAAAAAGCACAAGAAAAAAAAAACAAGAAAAGACACAAAACAAGAAAAGCTCAAGATCAAACAAGAAAAATAAACAAGAATAACTTGAAGATCAATGAAGAACAAAGAGCACAAGTTCGAAAATGTAAAGAAAAATATAAAAGATGCAATTGACACCAAACTTAGAACAAGACACTAGACTCACGAAATATTAATAATTAATAAAGAAAAATAATATTTTTGAAAAGAAATTTTTTTGAAAAGAAACTATCCTACCAGGATTTGATGACTCTATAACAATAAAAAAGATAAATTATTCCTAATCTAAGAAATAAAATAAACCTTTAGTTGTTCAAACTCGAATAATCCCCGGCAACGGCGCCAAAAACTTGGTGCACGAATTTGTAATCCGTACAACTAACCAGCAAGTGCACTGGGTCGTCCAAGTAATACCTTACGTGAGTAAGGGTCGATCCCACGGAGATTATTGGTTTGAAGCAAGCTATGTTTATTTTATTATTCTTAGTCAGGATATTAATTAAAATTATCAGTTGGAATTATTGGATTGGAAAAATAAAAGAGAATAAAATCGTTACTTGTTGTGCAGTAATGAGAAATCTATTGGAGTTTTGGAGATGCTTTGTCCTCTGAATTTCTGTAATGTAATATTCAACTCAATTGTTTGTAAAGTACGTCTACGGCAAGCTGTATGTAGGGTGTCACCATTGTCAGTGGCTACCTCCCATCCTCTCAGTGAAAACGGTCCAGATGCTCTGTCACAGCACGGCTAATCAGCTGTTGGTTCTCGATCATGTTGGAATAGGATCCATTGATCCTTTTGCGTTTGTCATCACGCCCAGCAATCGCGAGTTTGAAGCACGTCACAGCCATTCAATCCTTGAATCCCACTCGGAATACCACAGACAAGGTTTAGACCTTCCGGATTCTCAAGAGTGGCCGCCATCAATTCTAGCTTATACCGCGGAGATTCCGATTAAGGAATCTAAGAGAAGCTCATTCAGTCTGATGTAGAACGGAGGTATTTGTCAGGCACACGTTCATGGATTAAGGGAGGTGATGAGTGTCACAGATCATCACCTCCTTCATAATTAAGCGCGAATAAACATCTTAGATCGGACCATACACACATTTGAGTGAAATAGAAACAATTGCATTAATTCATCGAGACGCTGCAGAGCTCCTTACCCCCAACAATGGAGTTTAGAGACTCATGCCATCAAAAAGTATGTAATTCAGATCTGAAAATGTCATGAGGTACAAAAATAAGTCTCTAAAAGTTGTTTAAATAGAAAACTAGTAACCTAGGTTTACAGAAAATGAGTAAACTAAGATAATTGGTGCATAAATCCACTTCTGGGGCCCACTTGGTGTGTGCTGGGGCTGAGACTAAAGCTATCCACGAGCTGAGGCTTTTTTTGGAGTTGAACTCCAAGTTATGACGTGTTTTGGGCGTTCAACTCCGGATCATGACGTGTTTCTGGCGTTTAACTCCAGACAGAAGCATGTACTTGGCGTTCAACGCCAAGTTACGTCGTCTATCTTTGCGCAAAGTATGAACTATTATATATTGCTGGAAAGCCCTGGATGTGTACTTTCTAACGCCGTTGAGAGCGCGCCAATTGGACATTTGTAGCTCCAGAAAATCCATTTCGAGTGCAGGGAGGTCAGAATCCAACAGCATCATCAGTCCTTTTTCAGCCTAACTCAGATTTTTGCTCAGCTCCCTCAATTTCAGCCAGAAAATACCTGAAATCACAGAAAAACACACAAACTCATAGTAAAGTCCAGAAATATGATTTTTGCCTAAAAACTAATAATATTCTACTAAAAACCAATTAAAACATACTAAAATCTACATGAAATTACCCCCAAAAAGCGTATAAAATATCGGCTCATCACTTAGCATTATCCTCCAAGAGAATCTTGTGCATGCATCTGGCTGGGCTAATGCCCTTGAGATCACTTATGGACCACCCAAGAGCTGTCTTGTGATCACAGGAAAAGTGTTGTCTTCTCCCAGAAATGCATATTTTAGGGATGGTGGTAGTGGTTTGAGCTCTGGTTTGGGGAGCTTTTCCTCTAATTGAGGAGTTTTCAGAGGTTCTTCTATTTCTTCTGACTCCTCCAAATCAGGTTGAACATCTTTAAATATGTCCTCTAGCTCTGATTCGAGACTTTCAGTCATATTGACTTCTTCTACCAGAGAGTCAATAAGATCAACTTTCATGCAGTCTTTTGGTGTGTCTGGATGCTGCATAGCTTTGACAGCATTCAACTTAAACTCATTCTCATTGACTGTCAGGGTCACTTCTCCTTTTTGAACATCAATGAGAGTTCGACCAGTTGCTAGGAATGGTCTTCCTAGAATGAGAGTTGTACTCTTGTACTCCTCTATTTCCAGCACAACAAAGTCAGTGGGAAAGGCAAATGGCCCAACCTTGACAATCATGTCTTCAATTATGCTTGATGGGTATTTAATGGAGCCATCAACAAGTTGAAGACAGATCTGGGTTGGTTTGATCTCTTCTGTCAAACCAAGCTTTCTGATAGTGGATGCAGGGATTAAGTTGATACTTGCCCCAAGATCACAGAGAGCTGTCTTGGTACAAATTCTCTCTAATGTGCATGGTATCATAAAGCTTCCGGGGTCCTTAAGCCTTTCTAGTAAGCTCTTTAGAATGACTGCACTGCATTCCTCAGTGAGAAAAACTTTTTCAGTTTCTCTCCAATCCTTCTTATGGCTTAAGATCTCTTTCATGAACTTAACATAGGAAGGTATTTGCTCAAGTGCTTCTACAAATGGAATCTTTATTTCAAAAGTCTTGAAATAGTCTGCAAAGTGGGCAAATTGCTTATCCTGTTCCGCTTGATGGAGTTTCTGAGGATAAGGTATTTAGGCTTTATATTCTTCAACCTTGGTTGCTACAGGTTTATTTCCTATAGAAGCAGGCTGAGACGCCTTCTTGAGGGAGTTATTATCAGCACTTACAGTTGTCTGATCCCTTACTGGCGTTTGAACGCCAGGATTGGGTACTGGATTGGCGTTTAACGCCAGATTCCTACCTTGTTCTGGCGTTTGAACGCCAGAATTGAACATGGATTTGGCGTTTAACGCCAACTTTTCATCCTTTTCTGGCGTTTGATCGCCAGAACTGGGCATCCACTGGGCGTTTAACACTAGTTTGTCACCCTTTTCTGGTGTTTGAACACCAGAATCATTCCTCTCTAGGCTCTTACTTTCCTCAAAGGGATTTTGGGTAGCATTCTGTTCATCCTCTGTCAGCTGTTCTTTCCTTGGCTTTCTGCTGCTTTGAGTTGATGTATTTAATGTTTTTCCACTCCTTAATTGAACAGCTTGACATTCTTCTGTTATTTGTTTAGATAACTATTGTCTTGTCTGGTCAAGTTGTGCTTCCATATTCTTATTAGCATCCTGAGTATCTTGTAACATTTTTTTAAATTCTGCTAACTGTTTTGTCAGAGTAAGTAATTGCTGGTTGAGTTCAGCAACTTTTTCTGGAGGACTAAGGTCAGTAGATACTGTTTTAACCTCTTCCTTCATGGAGGACTCACTACTCAAGTACAGATGCTGATTTTTAGCAACAGTATCTATAAGCTATTGAGCCTCTTCAATTGTCTTTCTCATGTGTATAGATCCACCAGCTGAGTGGTCTAGAGATATTTGAGCTTTTTCTGTAAGCCCATAGTAGAAGATGTCTAACTGCACCCATTCTAAAAATATTTCAGAGGGGCATTTCCTGAGTATCTCTCTATACCTCTCCCAGGCGTTGTAAAGGGATTTATTATCCTTTTGTTTAAAGCCTTGGATGTCCAACCTTAACTATGTCATCCTCTTAGGAGGAAAATATTGATTCAAAAATTTTTCTGACAGTTGTTTCCATGTCCTTATGTTGGCCTTCGGTTGGTTATTTAACCACCTCTTAGCTTGGTCTTTTACAGCAAATGAAAATAGTAATAATCTGTAAACATCCTGGTCTACTTCCTTATCAAGTATTGTGTCAGGAATTTGTAAGAACTGTGCCAGAAACTCAGTAGATTCTTCCTGTGGTAGACCGGAATACTGGCAATTTTGCTGCACCATAATAATGAGCTGAGGATACAACTCAAAACTACTGACTCGGATGGAGGGTATACAGATACTACTCCTATATGAAGCAATAGCGGGGTTAGCATATGATCCCAGAGTCCTTCTGAACTGTTCATTTCAAATTAGTTCCATGATGGAGAAAGGAAGCTGATGTAGATAAAAATTTTATTTTATATTTATTTATATATATATATATTTTCTTGAGATAATAAAATAAAAATAAATAAATAAAAAAACTAAAATAAATAAAAAAAGATTTGAAAATATTTTATGAAGATTTTTGAAAAAGTGAGGAGAAAGAAAGTGGTTAGGATGTTTTTGAAAAAAATATGATTTTAAAAATATTAAAAGGATATGATTTGAAAAATTTTGACCAAGTAAATCCAAGAGATTTGAAAATTACGAGAAATTAAAGGAAAATATATTTTTTATTTTTGAATTTTTTTATGAAAGAGAAAAACACACAAAAGATACAAGACTTAAAATTTTTAGATCCAATGCTCCTTGTTTTCGAAAATTTTGGAGGGAAAACACCAAGGCACACCAAACTTAAAAATTTTAATATCAAGACACAAAGAAGACTCAAGAACACTTTGAAGACTCACAAGAACAACAAGAACAAAAAGAAAGAACACCAAACTTAAAATTTTTAGAAGACCAAAATAAATTTTCGAAAACTAAAAAAAAATTAACAAGAGAACACCAAACTTAAAATTTGGCACAAGATCTAATCAAAGAAAAATTATTTTTAAAAAGATTTTAGAAAGGAAGACTCAAGGGGCAACTATTCCCAAGAAAATAGACACATTCGGCAAATGCAAGGATTGAACAGATAAAAACTTTTTTTTAGGTGACGAAAACACAAAGGACACCAAGCCTAGAACATGCAACTAGATGATGCCAGGGCATCTTGGCCAGTTTCACTGACCTTTTCTTTACTGTTTTAGGGTAGTTTCATGCATTTTCTTAGTAAATAGGCAAGTTTTGGATGAAAATACACTTACACCTTGATTCAAGCAATTATTGTGAACTTTACATGAATTCATGAGGATTAGGCAGGAATTGTATAATAAAATTGATTATGCATAATCTCATGATTTGGAACAGAGCTTTGATGCACCTTAATTGCTTGATTTCAAGACAAAGGAAGCAAGGAAGACCCACGTTAGTAGCCACATTAATCTAGTTAACGTGACCATTAACGTGGAATGGGAAGAAGCTTGTAGCATTAATGAGAAAAGTGATCGCCAATAACGCCTTCGAAGCCATCATAGCTTACGTTAATTGCCACATTAACTACATTAACGTGGTAGTTAACGTGGAGGAAAAGGGAGCTCCAGCGTTAGTGGTAAAGGTGAATGCCACTAACGCTCCAAATTGGCACAATTGCCCACGTTAAGAGTCACGTTAACTTAGTTAACGTGAACTCTAACGTGGAGGAAGAAGAAAGTGCCAACGTTAGTGACACTCACCTTTGTCACTAACGTTGGACTAAGCCAACATTGCCCACGTTAGTGGTCACGTTAAGACCACTAACGTGAAGAGTAACATGGAGCCAAGCATAATAGGCCAACGTTAGTGACACTCACCTTTGTCACTAAAGTTGGAGATGGCTATCACCACCACGTTAGTAGTCATGTTAATCCAATTAACGTGAACTCTAACGTGGGAAGAAGGAGCGTTTGGAGCGTTAGTGACAAAGGTAAGTGTCACTAACGCTCTCAAAGCTTAGGCATGCCCACGTTAAGAGTCACGTTAGTTATACTAACGTGAACTCTAACGTAGGGAAAGGGGGCACAAGGCAACGTTATTGGAAAAGGTGATTCCCAATAACGTTTGCCAAGGACCAAGAGGCAACGTTTGTGTACACGTTAGTGCCACTAACGTTGATCATTTTGGGTTGGAACGTTAGTGGAAAAGGTGATTGTCACTAACGTTCTTGAACCCACATCCTCACTTAACGTTAACGCCACTAACGTCCTAACTAACGCCCATGCCTAACTCACAATTTTTCTGCAAACAAAGCTGAGCCCACTGAAGATTGTAACTGCTTCAACTCAAGATCAAAGGCCCATATCCAAGACTTGAAGAACTCACTAGAAGATCAAGAAGAGTAGTATATATAGGAGTAGTTTTGAACTATTACAGAGCTTTTACACTTTTGGAAAACTACACTCTGTATATTTACTTTCTGCATGTATTCTGTTCTACCCTTTTCATTTCCATTTCCAGAGCTATGAACAACTAAACCCCTTTCATTGGGTTAGGGAGCTCTGTTGTAATTTGATGTATCAATTATAGTTTTCATTCTTCTTCTTCTTTCTTTTCTCTTAATTTACTAGAAGGCTTTCGATCTTAATCTAATTGGTTAGTTGTCTTGGAAAAGAAACTCTCCATAATTGGATCTCCTCTAAGCCTTGGAAAAGGGATGAGGAGATCATGCTAGAAATGCTTTCTCATGTTGGACCAAATTGGGGTTTGCGCAGATATAGTGACATGTAATCCTCCCAACACTTTGATTTAGAAATACATGTGGTATAATCAGTGACCACACTTCATCTCTTCCCATGAGCAATTAAATCAAGGAATTGGGCAATTGTTCAAGCTTCGAGAGATTGGATTGCCAAGGAATTGGGATCCAATCACTTAAGATTGCCAAGGAGATCAATGAATGCATTGATTGAGGAAGAGATGAGAATGAACTTGATCTGGAGAATGTAACATCTCCTAAGCCCAATGAATCCCCATCTCTGATCTTACCCATTCTCTTCACTTTCTGCCATTTATTTCCATGTTCATCTTCCCAAATCTCCATTTACGATTCTGCACTTTATTTTCTGCAATTTACTTTCCCGCCATTTAATTTCCAGCAAATCTCAACTACATTCTGTTTAGCTCAACTAGCACACTCTTCCAACTAAAGTTGCTTGACCAATCAATCCCTGTGGGATTCGACGTCACTCTATTGTGAGTTTTTACTTGACGATAATTTGGTATACTTGCCGAAGAGAAATTTGTTGAGAGACAAGTTTTCGTGCATCAAGTTTATGGCACCGTTGTCAGGGATTGATTTTGTATCAACAATGATTAAGTTGGAAGTTCACTAGATTGAGCATTTTCTTTTTATTGTTTAATTTGCTTAGTCATTTACTCTTAGTTTCAATTCATCTTCTTCCTCATCCCCTATCCCTTCGTTGTTTTCTTTTTCTTTGAATTTACTTACAATTCTGCTCACTAACCCACTAACTATTTGATAATTTGCACCACTCACACTAACAATCAATCTAACAAGAATAATCACATCGTTTGTTTCCTTGCTGTGTGCTCTGTTAGTTGTATGACAGGGAGACGAAGCGGAGCTTCAACTTTCTTTGATTCCGAACCTGAGAGGACCCTCCGTCGATTGAGGAGGGAAGCAAGAGGAAAAAGAGTTGTTGGTGCTGAGGAAGAGGAAGAGTACTTTGAAACAAACATGGAGGAGAACCTGGAAAATAACCATGAAGAAGAAGCTCACAACCATGCCAGAGAAGGCCCTGTTAATCATGCTGGGCATGAAAAGAGAGTTCTATGCTCCTACATCAATCCAAACCCAGGAAATTGTGGAAGTACCATCCAAAAGCCCACTATACATGCCAACAACTTTAAATTGAAACCCCAGTTCATCACCCTTGATCAGAACAATTGCTCATTTGGAGGAAGTGCCCAAGAAGACCCCAATCAACATCTAACCACCTTCCTAAGAATATGTGACACTGTGAAGTCTAATGGCGTTCATCCGAATGTCTATAGGTTACTTTTGTTCTTTTTTTCACTCAGGGACAAAGCATCTAAGTGGCTGGAGTCCTTCCCGAAGGAGAGCTTAACGAATTGGAAAGACGTGGTAAACAAATTTTTGGCAATATTCTACCCTCCTCAAAGAATTAACAGGCTGAGAGCTGAGGTACAAACCTTTAGGAAACAAGATGGTGAGACTCTCTATGAGGCATGGGAGAGGTTTAAGGATTTAACAAGAAGATGCCCACCAAACATGTTCAATGAATGGGTTCAACTACATATCTTCTATGAAGGTCTTTCTTATGAGTCAAAGAAGGCCGTAGATCATTCATCAGGGGGCTCTCTAAACAAGAAGAAAACCATTGAAGAAGCCATAGATGTCATTGAGACGGTCGCTGAGAATGACTACTTCTATGCTTTTGAAAAAAGCAACACTCGAGGAGTAATGGAGCTGAACCACATGGATGCACTGTTGGCTAAAAACAAGATGATCACCAAGCAACTAGCAGATCTTACCAAAAAGGTGGAAGAAAACCAAGTGGCAGCAGTCATCACCTCATCGCCAGCTCAAGAAGGAGTGAATGTAGGAGAAGAGGGTGACTGGGAACAAGCCAACTATGTTGGAAACTCACCCAGACAGACCCATGATTCATACTCTAAAAACTTATAATTCTGGTTGGAGAAACCACCATATTTTGGGAGGGGAAATCAACAACACCAAGGCCAAGACCAGAGATGCCACAACCACAATCCTAACAACAATGCAACTCACCAACATACCTCACAGAGATCTATCAACACCCACCTAATCACCCTTCTCAACCACCTAACCTCAATCCACCATCACCAACCGAAGATAGACTTTCCAAAATTGAGACTCTACTTGAAAGCATATGTAAGGAAATTCAAGACAGTAAAGTTTTTCGAGAAGAAGTGCGATCCAATATGCAGAATCAAGATGCTGCCATCAAGAAACTTGAAACACAAATTGGCTACTTATTCAAGCAAGCGCCTGGCCACAACATTTGCAGCAACACTAATTCAACTCTAAGGGAGGAGTGTCAGGCTATCACTCTCAGAAATGAGAAAGAATTAAGGGAGATCCACAAGAAATCACAAGAGAATAACTCAGATGAAAAAGAAAAGGGACAAGAGGAAACGCAAGTCTCCACTCCTAAGCCCCAGCAAGATGGAGAAGTGCTGAAACCATGCTTCCCAAAAGCCCCATATCCCCAGCAATTAAAGAAGAAGGGAGAGGATAACCAATTCTCAAGGTTCTTGGAAATCTTCAAGAAACTACAGATCAACATATCCTTTGCTGAAGCAATAGAGCAAATGCCACTCTATGCCAAGTTCTTGAAGGAGTTAATGACCAAGAAGAGAAGCTAGAAGAACAACAAAACAATGATACTCACTGAAGAATGCAGTGTCATTATCTAGCACAAACTACCTCAGAAATTGAAGGATCCTGGGAGTTTCCAAATCTCTTGTATCATAGGGGAAATCACTGTGGAGAAGGCTCTATGTGATCTAGGGGCAAGCATAAATCTGATGTCCTTAGCAATGATGTGAAAGATGAGGATTGAGGAGGCCAAACCAACAAGAATAGCCTTGCAACTAGCAGACTGGTCATTCAAATTTCCTCACGGAATAGTGGAAGGCTTGTTAGTGAAGGTAGGAGACTTTATCTTTCCAGCAGACTTCGTAGTATTGGACATGGAGGAAAGAGCTAAGACCTCTATCATCTTGGGAAGGCTATTCTCGGCCACCACCAGAGCCATCATTGATGTCCAAAAGGGTGAGCTTGTCCTTAAGCTACATGAGGAGAAAATAATATTCAATATGTTCAAGGTCATGAGTTACCCACAAGACTCACTGGGAGAATGTATGAGGTTGGACTCAGCGGATGCTGTGGTGTAAGAGACTCTTGAAGAAGAAGAACTTGAGGGGTTAACAGAAGAAGAGGAATCAGCATCAAGCGAAGAGGTTGCAATAGCTGAAACTCATGTTCATGGCACACTAGAGGGAAATGATAAAAGAAAAAAAGCACCCAAACTTGAATTAAAGGCACTATCGCCCACTCTCAAGTATGCATACTTAGGAGGGCATGAAAGCTATCCAGTGATCATAAATTCAGCCCTCAACCAAGAACAGGAGGAAGAGTTGCTTCAAGTCTTACAAAAGCATAAGGATGCCATCGGATGGACACTTGCTGACTTGAAGGGAATCAGTTTGGCCATATGCATGCATAAGATACTATTGGAAGATGATGCCAAACCTTCCATTCAACCATAAAGGAGGCTGAATCCAATTATGAAGGAAGTGGTACAGAAGGAAGTCATGAAGCTGTGGCAGGGAGGAGTAATCTACCCAATTTCGGATAGCCCATGGGTCAACCCCATCCAAGTGGTCCCCAAGAAAGGAGGAATCACTGTGGTACCCAATGAAAGGAATGAGCTGATCCCTACAAGAACTGTCACAGGATGGAGGATGTGCATTGGTTACAGAAAACTCAATGAAGCAATGAGAAAAGATCATTTCCCACTTTCCTTCATGGACCAGATGCTAGAAAGACTTGTAGGACATGCATACTATTATTTTCTAGATGGTTATTCAGGATATAACCAAATAGTGGTTGATCCAAGAGACCAGGAGAAAACATCATTTACTTTCCCATATGGGGTGTTTGCCTATAGGCGTATGCCATTTGGGCTATGTAATGTGCCAGTAACTTTTCAACGCTGCATACTTTCCATCTTCTTAGATATATAGAAAAGTACATTGAAGTCTTCATGGATGACTTCTTAGTATTCAGAGATTCCTTTCCTAATTGCCTAAATCATCTTGCCTTGGTATTAAAAAGATGTCAGGAGACCAATTTGGTCTTGAATTGGGAAAAATGTCACTTTATGGTGACAGATGGAATAGTCCTTGGCCATAAAGTTTCTAACCAAGGTATTGAGGTGGACAGAGCTAAGGTAGAGCTAATTGAAAAATTACCTTCACCAAGTGATGTCAAGGCAATTAGAAGCTTTTTGGGGCATGCTGGCTTCTACAGAAGATTTATTAAAGATTTTTCAAAAATAGCCAAGCCCTTAAGCAATCTCCTTATGTCTGATACACCATTTATCTTTTCTGAGAAGTGCATGCTTGCATTTGGAAACTTGAAAAAAAAGCTATCCTCAGCTCCTATCATCACCCCACCTGATTAGAATTTGCCATTCGAACTGATGTGTGATGCATTTGATTTCGCAGTTGGGGCAGTGTTAGGACAGAGAAAAGAAAATTTGGTGCATGTCATATACTATGCCAGCAAGGTCCTCAATGACAGTCAACGAAATTACACCACTACCGAAAAGGAGTTGCTGGCAATAGTTTTTGCATTTGACAAATTTAGATCAGACTTCATTGGCTCTAAAGTTATTGTTTTCACTGATCACACAGCACTCAAATATCTACTTGCCAAACAGGAGTCAAAACCAAGACTAATCAGATGGATCTTATTGTTGCAGGAATTCAACATTGAGATTAGAGACAAAAAGGGTGTGGATAACAAGGTAGCATATCATCTATCCAGAATCCCTTGTGAGAAAGATGCTACACATGATACAAGTGTAAATGAGTTCTTCTCAGATGAGCAGTTAATGTTGGTTCACAAAGCACCATGGTTTGCAGATATTGCCAATTTTAAAGCAGCCGGTGACCTACCTCCTGGGATCAACAAACATCAAAGAAGAAAACTCATTAATGATGCTAAGTATTTCATTTGGGATGAACCTTATCTTTTCAAGAAATGCTCAGATGGAATCCTTAGAAGGTGCATTTCAGAAGAAGAAGGACGAGAGATCCTGTGGAGTTGTCATGGTGCTAGCTATGGAGGTCATTTTGGAGGAGAAAGAACCGCAGCAAAGATACTGCAATGTGGGTTCTTCTGGCCCACTATCTTCAAGGATGCTAAGGAACTGGTGAGGAGCTGCACTGAGTGCCAAAGGGCTGGAAATCTGCCCAAGAGAAATGAGATGCCACAGCAATACATTCTAGAACTTGAACTGTTCGATGTATGGGGGATCGACTTCATGGAACCATTCCCAACCACATATTCGAACAAGTATATCTTGGTGGCAGTGGACTATGTATCTAAGTGGGTGGAGGCCGTGGCAACCCCAAAAAATAACAATAAGGTGGTCATAAACTTTCTTAGAAAGAATATCTTCACCAGATTTGGAGTCCCATGAGCTCTCATCAGTGACGGAGGGAGTCATTTCTGCAATAGACCATTGGAGAGCCTACTCCTAAGGTATGGGGTGAAGCATAAGGTTGCCACACCTTATCATCCCTAAACAAATGGGCAAACCGAGATATCCAACAGAGAGTTAAAAAGAATCTTGGAAAAGACTGTGGGGGCATCAAGAAAGGACTGGGCGAAGAAGCTAAATGATGCTCTTTGGGCATACAGGACAGCCTTCAAAACACCAATTGGGATGTCCCCATATCAACTGGTGTACGGAAAGGCATGTCACTTACCATTAGAGCTGGAGCACAAAGCCTTTTGGGCTCTCAAGATATTAAACATGGACAGCACTACTGCTAGTGAAAAGAGGATCTTGCAACTGCAAGAACTGGAAGAGTTTAGGTTTCAAGCCTATGAAAACACCAAGATCTATAAGGAAAAAGCAAAAAAGAGACATGATCTCAACCTGGCACCAAGAAGTTTCAAAGAAGGACAACATGTGCTTCTCTACAACTCCAAACTGAAACTCTTTCCTGGGAAACTCAAATCAAGATGGTCCGGGCCCTTTCTAGTCACAAAAGTCTCACCTTATGGACACATAAAAATCATGGAAGAAAGTTCAAAGAGGACATTCACTGTGAATGGGAAAAGACTCAAGCACTACTTGGGTAGCATGGGGGAAGACCCCAAACAGAAGTATAATCTCAACTAGAGAAACCACCGTCGAGCTAGCGACGCTAAAAAAGCACTCTGTTGGGAGGCAACCCAACCTGAGGTAGTCTCTTTTCATTATTGTTTCAATAAAGGACTCAAGTAGAATTCTCTGTATTGTGAGGAGCTAAGTTTGGTGTTGCACACCAAAACCTTCCAAGGGTGAATATGAAACTCTAAGTTTGGAGTTCCACCAAAAGACTCACCCTGAAGAGTGCGTTGCCACCCTTCATTGATAAAGCATCTGCTCTAACAAACAGAGAAACTACTTGACAAATGTTTGATTTTTAATGCATTCTGAATAAAAGCACATGAGGTTTCTGCATGTATTCAAGTTGTTGCATTAGGCAAAGAGCTAAGTTTGGTGTTCACACACCAAATTAAGTTTAAAAATTCACAGGCATACATGCATGCTAACTACTTTCGATGTGCTTGGGGAAACAAGCAACTTCCAATGGTTTTACAGGAAGTCAATCAATCTCAAGAAGGAACCATACATCATCATGCAAGGAAGTGCAAGTGGACATAAAGAGGACAAGCATGGGAGAGGACCTGAGCATTCCGATAAGTGAAAAGTGGTGGAGTTCTCTCTTTGTTTTATCCTTTTTCAAGTTTTAAATAAGGAAAATCATGTATGAAATAGAACATGCTTCCATAGTAGCTTAAGAATTTTCAATTCTGTCTTTAAGATTTCGTTGTTTAGGTCTAAGTGTGTTGGTCTAGGCCCTAGCTTTCATTTTCATCTTGCTTATATGTATGCTTGCCCTTCTAAGTTAATTAAAAAGAAAATGTTATTAAAAAACAAGAGTGGAGTTATCTTGTGAAGTAAATTCTTAAAGTTTGTGGTATGGTCATTGATCAGCTAAGTTGGTTCACCTACAAGGTATATAGGCAACTATATGCTCTAAACCACATGCTTGAAACACATTCTATGAGACTAACCAAACAATTAGATCCCAATAAGAGAAGAGAAAGAACAATAAGAGTTTGAAAAAGAAAGAAAAACAATAAGAGATAATGCTATGCACCAAGGGTTTGAATATTGAGGCATGTGTCTGTGGTGTTCATGTGCAAGGGATATGCTTGGATGAATAAGCTCTTAGGGGTGTCTTATCACTTGGTAACTTGGGTTAACTAATCCGGGATTATCAGCTGAAAGTCCACTATCAAGAGTAACCTTTGCTACAAAGCACTTAGTAACCCAAAGAGGTTCTGGACACCAAGGTCTCAAGAAAGAAAAATAACAAACCATGTGCCTGTGGTGTGTATGTATGGGGGAAAGAGACTTAAGGGAGTACGTCCTTAGGGGTGTCTTAACACTTAGCACCTTAAACCCACTGGTTCGGGAGTGTTGGCTGAAAGCTTATCATAAAGAGTTGCCCTCTTACAGAGCACTTAGCCTAAGAAGAATGCAATAAAACTTGGAAAAGAAGGTCAAAGGATGCAATCAAGTGAGTGTTCAAGGGCATGATAAAGGCCTGAAAACCAGTAAAGGAATGAACCTAAGTTGCTATGCTTGAAACCCCATAAACCAAGAATTTGACTTCTATAATGATTACTTATTTATCTTGTTCTTTCATTCTTTTCTTTCCCATGTTTCAGTACTTGCTTAGGGACAAGCAAGCTTTAAGTTTGGTGTTGTGATGCCAGGGCATCTTGGCCAGTTTCACTGACCTTTTTTTACTGTTTTAGGGTAGTTTCATACATTTTCTAAGTAATAGGCAAGTTTTGGATGAAAATACACTTACACCTTGATTCAAGCAATTATTATGAACTTTACATGAATTCATGAGGATTAGGCAGGAATTGTATGATAAAATTGATGATGCATAATCTCATGATTTGGAACAGAGCTTTAATGCACCTTAATTACTTGATTTCAGGACAAAGGAAGCAAGGAAGAGCCACGTTAGTAGCCACGTTAATCTAGTTAACGTGACCACTAACGTGGAATGGGAAGAAGGTTGTAGCGTTAATGAGGAAAGTGATCGCCAATAACACCTTCAAAGCCATCATAGCCCACGTTAATTGCCACGTTAACTACATTAACGTGGTAGTTAACGTGGAGGAAAAGGGAGCTCCAGCGTTAGTGGTAAAGGTGAATGCCACTAACGCTCCAAATTGGCATAATTGGCCACGTTAAGAGTCACGTTAACTAAGCCAATGTTAGTGACACTCACCTTTGTCACTAACGTTGGACTAAGCCAACATTGCCCACGTTAGTGGTCACGTTAAGACCACTAACGTGAAGAGTAACATGGAGCCAAGCATGATAGGCCAACGTTAGTGACACTCACCTTTGTCACTAACGTTGGAGATGGCTATCACCACCACGTTAGTAGTCATGTTAATCCAATTAACGTGAACTCTAACTCCAAAGGTAAGTGTCACTAACGCTTTCGAAGCTTAGGCATGCCCACGTTAAGAGTCACGTTAGTATACTAACATGAACTCTAACGTAGGGAGAGGGGGCACAAGGCAATGTTATTGGAAAAAGGTGATTCCCAATAACGTTTGTGAAGGACCAAGAGGCAACGTTAGTGGTCACGTTAGTGCCACTAAGGTTGAAGTTAACATTGATCAATTTGAGTAGGAACGTTAGTGGAAAAGGTGATTGTCACTAACGTTCTCGAACCCACATCCTCACTTAATGGTAACGCCGCTAACGTCCTATCTAACGCCCATGCCTAACTCACAATTTTTCTGCAAACAAAGCTGAGCCCACTGAAGATTGTAACTGCTTCAACTCAAGATCAAAGGCCCATATCCAAGACTTGAAGAACTCAGTAGAAGATCAAGAAGAGTAGTATATATAGGAGTAGTTTTGAACTATTACAGAGCTTTTACACTTTTGGAAAACTACACTCTGTATATTTACTTTCGGCATGTATTCTGTTCTACCCTTTTCATTTCCATTTCCAGAGCTATGAACAACTAAACCCCTTTCATTGGGTTAGGAAGCTCTGTTGTAATTTGATGGATCAATTATAGTTTTCATTCTTCTTCTTCTTTCTTTTCTCTTGATTTACTAGAAGGCTTTCGATCTTAATCTAATTGGTTAGTTGTCTTGGAAAAGAAACTCTCCATAATTGGATCTCCTCTGAGCCTTGGACCAAATTGCTTTCTCATGCTAGAAATGCTTTCTCATGTTGGACCAAATTGGGGTTTGGGCGGATATAGTGACATGTAATCCTCCCAACACTTTGATTTGGAAATACATGTAGTATAATCAGTGACCACACTTCATCTCTTCCCATGAGCAATTAAATCAAGGAATTGGGCAATTGTTCAAGCTTAGAGAGATTGGGTTGCCAAGGAATTGGGATCCAATCACTTAAGATTGCCAAGAAGATCAATGAATGCATTGATTGAGGAAGAGATGAGAATGAACTTGATCCGGAGAATGCAACATCTCCTAAACCCAATGAATCCCCATCTCTGATCTTACCCATTCTCTTTACTTTCTGCCATTTATTTCCATGTTCATCTTTCCAAATCCCCATTTATGATTCTGCACTTTATTTTCTGCAATTTACTTTCCCGCCATTTAATTTCCAGCAAATCTCAACTACATTCTGTTTAGCTCAACTAGCACACTCTTCCAACTAAAGTTGCTTGACCAATCAATCCCTGTGGGATTTGACCTCACTCTATTGTGAGTTTTTACTTGATGACAATTCGGTATACTTGCCGAAGGAAAATTTGTTGAGAGACAAGTTTTCGTGCATCACTAGACTCAATGAGAAACTAACAATTAATGAAGAAAAATAATATTTTTGAAGAAAAAGAAAAAAAATTTTGAAAAGAAAGTAAAAGACTCTAAACCAAAAAGACAAATTTTTCCTAATCTAAGTAACAAAATAAACCGTCAGTTGTTCGAACTCGAACAATTCCCGGCAACGGTGCAAAAAACTTGGTGCACAAAATTGTAATCACACTTGCAATTTCGCACAACTAACCAGCAAGTGCACCGGGTCATCCAAGTAATACCTTACGTGAGTAAGGGTCCATCCCACGGAGATTGTCGGCTTGAAGTAAGCTATTGTTACCTTGTAACTCTTAGTCAGGAGATTATTAATGAAAAGGGTTTTTGTTTGCAATGTAATAAAAGAGCATGAAATAAAAGGTACTAGTGATTCAATATGGAGAATAGGTTAGAGTTTTACAAATGCTCTGTCATCTGAATCTCTGCTTTCCTACGGTTTTCTTCTTCACGCACGCAAGGCTTCTTCCATGGCAAGCTGTATGTTGGAAGATCACTGTTGTCAATGGCTACCATCCGTCCTCTCAGTGAAAAAGGTCCATGTACATGGCTAATCATCTGTCGGTTCTCACTTGTGTTGGAATAGGATCCAATGATTCTTTTGCGTCTGTCACACGCCCAACATTCGTGAGTTTGAAGTTCGTCACAGTCATCCCTTTTCGGATCCTACTCGGAATACCACAGACAAGGTTTAGACTTTCTGGATCTCAGGAATGCTGCCAATTGATTCTAGCTTATACCACGAAGACTCTGGATGCACAAATTCGAACACTCTGTTGTCAAGAGAGGTACTTAAATTCATGAACCAGAAACCCAAGAGATACACATTCAATCCAAGATAGAACAGAGGTGGTTGTCAGGCACGCATTCATAAGTTGAGAATGGTGATGAGTGTCACAGATCATCATATTCATCATGTTTAAGTTCGAATGAATATCTTAGAATGGAAACAAGCGTGATTGAATAGAAAACAGTGGTAATTGCATTAATCCATCGAGACACAGCAGAACTCCTCACCCCCAACAATGGAGTTTAGAGACTCATGCCATAAAGATACAATGTAAAACGTGAAAATGTCATGAGGTACAAAATAAATCTCTAAAAGTAGTTTTTATACTCAACTAGTAACCTAGGTTTACAGAAAATGAGTAAACAAAGATAGGTAGTGCAGAAATTCACTTCTGGGGCCCACTTGGTGTGTGATGGGGCTGAGCATTGAAGACTTCACGTGCATAGGCTATTCTTGGAATTAAACGCCAGCTTTGGTGCCAGTTTGGGCGTTTAACTCCAACTTTTATGCCAGTTCTGGCATTTTGACGCTAGAAAAAGGTAGAGAGCTAGCGTTTTGACACCATTTTACATCATCAAAACTCGTGCAAAGTATAAACTATTATATATTTCTAGAAAGTCCTGGATGTCTACTTTCCAACACAATTTAGATCTCACCATTTAGAGTTCTGTAGCTCTAGAAAATCTACTTCGAGTGCAAGGAGGTCAGAATCCAATAGCATCTACAGTCCTTTTTCAGCCTCTGAATCAGATTTTTGCTCAGGTCCCTCAATTTCAGCCTGAAAATACCTGAAATCACAGAAAAACACACAAACTCATAGTAAAGTCCAGAAATATGATTTTTGTACAAAAACTAATAAAAAATATACTAAAAAGTGGCTAACTCCTACTAAAAACTATATGAAAATACCCCTAAAAAGCGTATAAAATATTCGCTCATCACCTTTGCTTCTATTGTTTTCTCACTTGCATGTTGTAGCTACCATGTAATTGAGAACCTTATTTGGCATTAGCTCCTGCCTATGTTCTATTTGCTTTGATATCGTTGTTATAGGCTTAATTTTCCCTCTTTTTCTCTCCTTTTAGGCTGGCCACCAAAGAGTGGTACATGAAGAGTCTACATGGGCGATAAACAAGTCCTTCTGTATAATCATTGGAGAAAAGCATCAGTTGGAGCCACCCGTCCACTTGTACATCTCTGTATGCACCGAGGACGGTGCAATCTTTAAGTGTGGGGAGGTCGATACTAACTTCCGTAGGTAACTACTTTCTGACTTAACACCAATGTTTAAATTTTCTTTGTTAACTTAGTTGTTGCATTTACATGTTTGATTGCATGTTTGTTACATTTTGTGCATATTTTACCACTACTTGGTTGAAGTAATATTTTCCTTTTCAATAAACATTTTATAGCATTTCACTAATTTGTATTAAACTTTTTGAAAAACTTGTTTGAAGATATTTTAATTTGGAACATGGTTTTAGAGCTCGAACACACAAAACCAGTGAGATTTTGAGCCTATTTGATTGGTTGTATTTTATCAACGAATATTTTATTTTTGATGTGTGTTATTCTCTCTAAAATTGTGATCTTTGTCTTGCTTAATTCTATATTTCCATTGTTTGATGTATGCATGCACTTATATGATTGAGGCCTTTATTTCACTGAGCTTACATACCCATATGGCCTTACCCTTTCATTATCCTTTGCAAACCAAAGTTTAGCCTATTTTACCCCTTCATTCTTTATTTTAGCACACCATTAACTCTAAGCGGAAAATAATAATGTCCCTAATTTGAATCCTTGATTAGCTTAGACTAGTGAGAGTGTTCATGATTTAAGTGTTGGAAAATTGGGTTTGCCAATATCTGGTTTGAGAATTGGGTGTTGTATATTCTTGTGAAAATGTCCAAAATAATAGTTAAGAATATATTATTGCATTCAATACTTTAATCATATGCATTGAGAAAAACAAAAGGAAAAAAAATTAAAAAAATTAAAAAAATAAAAAAAAAAAGAAAAGAAGAAAAAGAAAAGAAAAAGAGCAAATAATAACAATGCAAGGAGACAAAATGTCCCAAAGTAAGTAATAATATCGTTGCATATGTACTGTACTACATTTGGGATGCATGAATATGTGGTAAACATAGTTAATGGGCAGTTAGATTTTGCATTGTAATTACATGGATTTTATTAAGTTAGGTGGTAAGTTTAGGTTAATTAAGGATTCATATTTTAGTCCACTTGACGAAATACAATCCTACCTTGACCCTGACCCCATTACAACCCTTAAAAGACCTCTTGATATGTGTATTTGTGCATAAAATTTATGTTGATTGGTAAAAGAAGAGCAAGTCTTAGAAAGTAAGATTAGTAGAGAATTGAGAGAATCGAACTTTAAACACTTGAGTGATTAGAGTGTATACACTTCCGATGAGGGTTCGATGCTCGATTCTTTGTTCCCGGCTTTCATGAGCTATTTTCGTCTGCAAGTCTATTTGTACTTCATATTTTATGATTTGAATTAGTGAAATCTAGTTCATATTTATTCTTGAAAGGTTTGTTTACTTTTCACCAAGTAGGTAAAAGCATTTTGCATGTAGTTGCATTCATATAGATAGGTTGCATTTCATACTTTCTACCATTCCTCTTCACTCTTATAGTTTCTCTTGAGCTTAGCATGAGGACATGCTAATATTTAAGTGTGGAGAGTTTGATAAAACCCATTTTTAGGGTATATCCTATGCTTAATATAGTGGATTTTATCCATTATTCTCACACTTATTCATAGAAATCGCATGTTTTACATTTTCCTTCCTGATTTTGTCCTATGATTGAAAACATGCTTCTTTGGTCTTAAATTTGCTATGTTTAAATCCTCTCTTATTACCATTTGATGCCGTGATATCTGTGTTAAGTGTTTTCAGAGATTATAGGGCAGGAATGGCTTAGAGAATAAAAAGGAAGCATGCAAAAGTGGAAGGAATACAAGAAACTGAAGGAATTGCTAAAGCTGTCCAGCCTGACCTCTTGGTAGTAAATCGACCATAACTTGAGCTACAGAGGTCCAAATGATGAGGTTCTAGTTGTGTTGGAAAGCTAACATCTGGGGCTTCACAACGATATATAATTTTTTATAGCTTCCTTGAAGATAAGTGACACGCACGCGTAAGTCATGCGCACGTGTGACCTGGGAAAAATTCAATCCACGCGTGACTTTGCCGCGTGCTGAACGTATCAGAAATCACTGGGGGCAATTTCTGGGCTATTTTGACCCAGTTTTTGGCCCAGAAAACACATATTAGAGGCTATAAAGTATCGGAATTGATTCATTCATGGAGAGAACGCTGATTATTCACAAATTTACTTTTAGATGTAGTTTTTCTAGAGAGAGAGGCTCTCTCCTCTCTCTTAGTTTTTAGGATTTAGAATTTCTTTTAGGTTAGGTTTACTTCTTCATTCCAGGTTCAATGTTCCTTTACTTTGGTTTCTCTTCTACTTTTATTTATTCTATTACTTTAGTTGTTTATTTTCTCAGTATGGTTTATGAACTCTATGTTGAATTTGATTTTCTTATTTAATACACATTGAGGTATTTCAGATTTATGATTGCTTTCTTCTATTTAGGATATAAATAATTTGGATTTTTCCCCTTTTGGTTTCGGTTGAGTAATTGGTGACACTTGAGTTATCAAACTCCTTTGTGATTGATAATTGGAATTTGCTGATTGGTTTGGATCCGTCTAAAGCTAGTCTTTCCTTAGGAGTTGACTAGGACTTGAGGAATCAAATTGATTAGTCCACTTGACTTTTCTTTATTTAGTAAGGGTTAACTAAGTGGGAGTAGTGTACAATTCTCATCACTAGTGATAAGGATAACTAGGACAGAATTTTTAGTTCTCAAAACCTGCCAAGAGCTTTATTAGTTATTATTTTAATTCCTTGTTATTTTACATTACTTGTTCCTTATTTCAAAACCCCCAAAAAAAAGATACAATTTCATAACCAATTCTAAGAACACCTCACTACAATTCCTTGAGAGACGACCCAAGGTTTGAATACTTCGGTTATAAATTTTATTGGGTTTGCTTTAGTGACAAACAAGTTTTTGTACGGAAGGATTTTTATTGGTTTAGAAGCTATACTTACAACGTGATTATTTTTGTGAAATTCTTTACCGGTAAAAGTCCTCTCGTCAGCGCACCATATTCTCTACGCCACCTCTACCCGCGCCCTTCCAGTCCGGCGAGCAAACACCAGCAACGGCGAGGTTCTGTGCCGCTGCAACGACACCACAACTGCTTGCTCCCTATCCCTTCTTCTTCCTTCTCAGTAACACAGGTTCCCTTCCCATGTTCCCTGCTGGTGTGCGAAATTGTGATCACTACTTTTCACAACTCAAATAATCCCTAGTAATGGCCCCAAAAACTTGGTGCTCAATACCATGGCATAAACACAACTTTGCACAACTAACCAGCAAGTGCACTGGGTCGTCCAAGTAATAAACCTTATGCGAGTAAGGGTCGATCCCACAGAGATTGTTGGTATGAAGCAAGCTATGGTCACCTTGTAAATCTTAGTCAGGCAGACTCAAATGGGTATGGGTGATATACGAATAAAACATAAAGATAAAGATAGAGATACTTATGTATATCATTGGTGAGAGCTTCAGATAAGCGTATGAAGATGCTTGTCCCTTCCATCTCTCTGCTTTCTTACTGTCTTCATCCAATCCTTCTTACTCCTTTCCATGGCAAGCTTATGCAAGGGTTTCACCGTTGTCAGTGGCTACCTCCCATCCTCTCAGTGGAAATGTTCAACGCACCCTGTCACGGCACGGCTATTCATCTGTCGGTTCTCGATCAGGCCGGAATAGAATCCAGTGATTCTTTTGCGTCTGTCACTAACGCCCCGCCCTCAGGAGTTTGAAGCACGTCACAGTCATTCAATCATTGAATCCTACTCAGAATACCACAGACAAGGTTAGACCTTCCGGATTCTCTTGAATGCCGCCATCGGTTCTTGCCTATACCACGAAGACTCTGATCTCACAGAATGGCTGGCTCGTTTGTCAGGCGAGCACTCGGTTGTCAGGCGATCAACCATGCATCGTGTATCAGGAATCCAAGAGATATTCACCCAATCTAAGGTAGAACGGAGGTGGTTGTCAGTCACACGTTCATAGGTGAGAATGATGGTGAGTGTCACGGATCACCACATTCATCAAGTTGAAGGACAAGTGATATCTTGGACAAAGAACAAGCGGAATTGAATAGAAGAACAATAGTAATTGCATTAATACTCGAGGTACAACAGAGCTCCACACCTTAATCTATGGTGTGTAGAAACTCTACCGTTGAAAATACATCAGAACAAGGTCTAGGCATGGCCGAATGGCCAGCCTCCCAAAGTGATCAAAAGATTCAAAGATCTCAAGATGTCAAATACAATAGTAAAAGGTCCTATATATAGAGAACTAGTAGCCTAAGGATTACAAAGATGAGTAAATGATATAAAAATCCACTTCCGGGCCCACTTGGTGTGTGCTTGGGCTGAGCAATGAAGCATTTTTCGTGTAGAGACTCTTCTTGGAGTTAAACGCCAGCTTTTGTGCCAGTTTGGGCGTTTAACTCCCATTTTGGTGCCAGTTCCGGCGTTTAACGCTGGGAAATCTGAAGGTGACTTTGAACGCCGGTTTGGGCCATCAAATCTTGGGCAAAGTATGGACTATCATATATTACTGGAAAGCCCAGGATGTCTACTTTCCAACGCCGTTGAGAGCGCGCCAATTGGGCTTCTGTAGCTCCAGAAAATCCACTTCGAGTGCAGGGAGGTCAGAATCCAACAGCATATGCAGTCCTTTTCAGTCTCTGAATCAGATTTTTGCTCAGGTCCCTCAATTTCAGCCAGAAAATACCTGAAATCACAGAAAAACACACAAACTCATAGTAAAGTCCAGAAAAGTGAATTTTAACTAAAAACTAATAAAAATATACTAAGAACTCAACTAAAACTACTAAAAACATACTAAAAACAATGCCAAAAAGCGTACAAATTATCCGCTCATCACCTGCCCTTCTTTTCTTTATTTTTAAATTGCTTTTTTATTCTGTTTTAGTGATCTGGTTAGGCTTAGGTTAGTATTTTTTGTGTTTCTGGATTGATTGTTTGCTGAATGAAATTTCTGGGTTGATTGAATGGTTACATTGTGCTGAATATACTGTCTTTTAAACTCTGCACACCATATACTTGTTGAAATGCCTGAATGAATTTTTTTTATTTAATTCTTATGTTTGATCAACATAAGCTTTAGATTTTGTTTTCATTAGGCATTTTACCTCATATTTGTGCAGTTTTATATATTTTTGATGATGATTGAGACTGAATTTTGGTTATGCACTAGTTGCTATTTTAACTTCAACACCAAATTGAATTAAATTCCTTTCCAGCTGTGATAATTTTTTTTGGTGCATTATAAGTGCATAGACTGTTTTGTTTAGTGAATTGAATGAAATTTCTCATTCACGATTGGTCTAGAATTTGAATAATCACACTTGATCACTTGTTCTTTGAAACTCTTTTTGAGCAATACAATTTGATTTTGATCAAGTAATTGCTTTTTAAATAAGGGTTTTAGTATGTGATCATTTCCTACTTTTTGACATGGATAAGCAAGCTTCCTTAGTGTTGATTTGGTTGTTGCCTTTGAGCTAATTTTTATGCAATATCACACTTTCACGGCACAATTAAGCAATAACCAAGTTCTGATTCAATTCACTCTCATTGTTTTACCTAAGTTATTTATGATTTAATTATTGTTCAATCCCTTTAATTGTTACTTAGGTTTCTTGATTGTGGAAAATTACACTTTCTTTTGAACATAACACTTGTTTTGTATATATTTTCCTTAATTAAGTGTCTGTTTACTTTATTGGCTCTATTTTGCATTGTTTGACTATTTCCTCTTTACTTTTGTGATTTTTATATTTTTCTCCTAAGTTATATTCTGTTTTTATCTTTTTTTAGGATGTGTCACAAGGGCAAGGAGAAAGCAAACCCTTTGGCTCCTTCTCCTGTCCATTCGAGCACTCAGCCAGACACGTTTATCAATAAGGAAGCCCAAGAGCAATATAAAAAGCTGGAAAAAAAGCCTTCCACTATGAGAGGAAGCTTATTGTACCAGAGAAATATGCGGAAGTCATACATAACTGACTCAATTTCTACCAGTGGACGTTTGTAGAATTCGACCTTGTGGAGACCAATGAACACATGGTTAAAGAGTTCTACGAAAATATGCTGAACAAAGAGGCCACAACTATTTTTCTGAGGGGATCACTTTAGACACCTCAGACCATGCTTTAGAGGCCCTCTTGCAAATTCCGCATATTCCTCTGACCCGTGATGCTTACCCTAAGATAGTGGCGGACTTGACTACGGGCAAGATTGCCTCGGACGATATTCTGAAGAGGATTGGAAAACCTGAGGCCCGTGGGAATACAGTAAGGGGGAGAATGTGATCCCGCAAAGCATAGCATGTGCTCATCTCTATCCTGAGGCGAGGATCTGGCAGCAGATCATCACCGATTACATCTTGCAAAGCACACATGTTACGCATATTCACGTCCGTGTGGCAGTGCTACTTTGGGCCATTCTGGAGAGGAAGAGGATCTCTGTTCTTCCCCTCATTAGAGAGTCGATGTGGAAGGTAAACCAACAATAGAAATACAACGTTCCCTTCCCATCGATGATCACTTGTTTGGTGATGAGCGGATAATTTGTACGCTTTTTGGCATTGTTTTTTGTATGTTTTTAGTATCTTTTAGTTAGTTTTTAGTATATTTTTATTAGTTTTTAGTTAAAATTCACTTTTCTGGACTTTACTATGAGTTTGTGTGTTTTTCTGTGATTTCAGGTATTTTCTGACTGAAATTGAAGGTTCTGAGCAAAAATCTGATTCAGAGACTGAAAAGGACTGCAGATGCTGTTGGATTCTGACCTCCCTGCACTCGAAGTGGATTTTCTTGAGCTACAGAAGCCCAATTGGCGCGCTCTCAACGGAATTGGAAAGTAGACATCCTGGGCTTTCCAGCAATATATGATAGTCCATACTTTGCCCAAGATTTGATGGCCCAAACCTGCGTAGCAATTCGGCCTCAGAAATTCCAGCGTTTAACGCTGGAACTGGCATAAAACTTGGAGTTAAACGCCCAAACTGGCATGAAAGCTGGCGTTTAACTCCAGAAAAGGTCTCTACACGAAAATGCTTCATTGCTCAGCCCAAGCACACACCAAGTGGGCCCGGAAGTAGATTTTTCTGTCATTTACTCATTTCTGTACACTCTAGGATTACTAGTTTACTATTAATAGGATCTTTTGACATTGTATCAAGTACCTCATGACATTTTTACACGTTTCTTTGTGTACATTCCACGGCATGAGTCTCTAAACCCCATGGTTGGGGGTGAGGAGCTCTGCTGTGTCTTGATGGATTAATGCAATTACTACTGTTTCTTATTCAATCATGCTTGCGTCCATTCTAAGATATCACTTGCTCTTAACCCGGATGAATGTGATGATCCGTGACACTCATCATCATTCTCAATTATGAACATGTGCCTGACAACCACCTCTGTTCTACCTTAGATTGAGTAGATATCTCTTGGATTCCTTAACCAGAATCTTCGTGGTATAAGCTAGAACTGATGGCGGCATTCAAGAGAATCCGGAAGGTCTAAACCTTGTCTGTGGTATTCTGAGTAGGATTCAATGATTGGATGACTGTGACGTGCTTCAAACTCCTGAAGGCGGGGCGTTAGTGACAGATGCAAAAGAATCACTGGATTCTATTTCGGCCTGATTGAGAACCGACAGATGGATAGCCGTGCCGTGACAGGGTGCGTTGAACATTTCCAATGAGAGGATGGGAGGTAGCCATTGACAACGGTGAAACCCTACATACAGCTTGCCATGGAAGGAGCCTTGCGTGTTTGATGAAGAAAGACAGTAGGAAAGCAGAGATTCAGAAGATGGAGCATCTCCAAAGCCTCAGCCTATTCTCCATTACTGCTGAACAAGTACTGATTTCATGTTCTTTTGCTTTTTACAATCAATCCTGATAATTTCTGATATCCTGACTAAGATTTACAAGATAACCATAGCTTGCTTCAAGCCGACAATCTCCGTGGGATCGACCCTTGCTCACGCAAGGTATTACTTGGACGACCCAGTGCACTTGCTGGTTAGTTGTGCGGGATTGCAAAAGTGTGATTGCAATTTCGTGCACCAAGTTTTTGGCGCCGTTGCCGGGGATTGTTCGAGTTTGGACAACTGACGGCTTATCTTGTTGCTTAGATTAGGACTGTTTTATTTTTGTTGGTTTAGAGTCTTTTAGTTGAGTCTAGTTTCATATTTTATGTTTGGTGTCTTTTGCATGCTTTTATTTTTCTCTTGATTTTCGTTTTTGCATGTTCTTAGTCCCTTTTTGATTCAAAAAATTCTATGTTTGGTGTCCTCTTTGTGTTTTTCCTTTAAAATTTTCGAAAATTAGTGTTTGATTTTCTAAAAATTTTAAGTTTGGTGTCTTTTTGTGTTTTTCTCTTTCCTCTTTTCAAAAATCAAATCTTTTTCATAAAAATTTTTTCAATCATATCTTTCTAATTGCTATTCTCAAAATCTTTTTAATTAACTATTTGATTCAGTTCTCAATTTGCTTTGATCTCATTTTCTTTTTGATTTTCGAATTTTTATTTTAATTTTCTTTTGTTTTATTTTATTATTTTCGTTTAACTCAAAAAAAAAAAAAAACAAAATTTATCTATTTGCAATCATTATCATTTCCCTTTTGTCCATTATGGACCTAAAAGGGATTGATCAGTCCAAAAGGACTCTGGGGTCATATGCTAACCCCATTACAGCTGCATATGGGAGTAGCATCTGTACACCTCCCATCAAAGCAAGCAGCTTTGAGCTAAATCCTCAACTCATTATCATAATGCAGCAAAATTGCCAGTATTCCGGTCTTCCACAGGAAGAACCTACTGAGTTTCTGGCACAGTTCTTACAAATTGCTGACACAGTACATGATAAAGAGGTAGATCAGGATGTCTACAGGCTATTACTGTTTCCATTTGCTGTAAAAGATCAAGCTAAAAGGTGGTTAAATAACCAACCTACAGCAAGCATAAAGACATGAAAACAGTTATCAGACAAATTCCTGAATCACTTTTACCCTCCAAAGAGGATGACACAGCTAAGGCTGGACATCCAAGGCTTTAAACAAGAGGATAATGAATCCCTTTATAATGCCTGGGAGAGGTATAGAAGTATGCTTAGAAAATGCCCCTCTGAAATGTTTTCAGAGTGGGTACAGTTAGACATCTTCTACTATGGGCTCACAGAAAAAGCTCAGATGTCTTTAGACCACTCAGCTGGTGGATCTATACACATGAGGAAGACAATTGAAGAAGCTCAATAGCTTATAGACACTGTTGCTAGAAACCAATACTTATACTCTAGCAATGAGTTTGTTCCAAAGGAGGAAGTGATGGCATTAGTCACTGATCCTAATCCTCAAGAACAGATGAATGAGCTTAATCAACAATTGCTCCTGATGACTGAACAGTTAGCAGAATTTAAAGAAATGCTCCATGATACTAAGGTTGCTAACAAGAGCATAGAACTGCAGTTGAAACAAGCAAAACAACAAATATCCAAACAGATAACAGAGGAATGTCAAGCAGTTCAACTGAGGAGTGGGAAGACACTGAATACCACTGCTCAAGGGAGCAAAAAGCCAAACAAAGAACAACTGACAGAGAACAACCAAACCACTGTTCAAAATCCCTCTGAGGACAGTAAGAGCCCAGAGAGGAATGCTATTGGCGTTCAAACGCCAGAAAGGGAAGGAAAGCTGGCGTTAAACGCCCATTCCTTGCCCAGTTCTGGCGTTCAAACGCCAGAAAAGAGGGAAAAGTTGGCGTTAAACGCCCATTTTCCACCCAATCCTGGCGTTCAAACGCCAAGGGAGGATCAGACACCTGAGAGTGCTGATAATAATCCCTCTAACAAGGCTTCTTCAACCACTTCTGTAAGGAATAAACCTGCAGCATCAAGGGTTGAAGAATATCAAGCCAAGATGCCTTATCCTCAGAAACTCCGCAAGGCGGAACAGGATAAGCAATTTGCCCGCTTTGCAAACTATCTAAGGACTCTTGAAATAAAGATTCCGTTTGCAGAGGCACTTGAGCAAATACCTTCTTATGCTAAGTTCATGAAAGAGATCTTAAGTCATAAGAAGGATTGGAGAGGAACTGAAAAAGTGTTTCTCACTGAAGAATGCAGTGCAGTCATTCTGAAAAGCTTACCAGAAAAGCTTCAAGATCCTGGAAGTTTTATAATACCATGCACATTAGAAGGTGCTTGCACCAAGACAGCTCTATGTGATCTTGGAGCAAGCATCAATCTAATACCTGCATCCACTATCAGAAAGCTTGGGTTGGCTGGAGAAGTAAAACCAACCAGGATATGCCTCCAACTTGCTGATGGCTCCATTAAACACCCATCAGGCATAATAGAGGATATGATTGTCAAGGTTGGACCATTTGCCTTTCCAACTGACTTTGTGGTGCTGGAAATGGAGGAGCACAAGAGTGCAACTCTCATTCTAGGAAGACCTTTCCTAGCAACTGGACGAACTCTCATTGATGTACAAAGAGGGGAAGTAACCTTGAGAGTCAATGAGGATGAGTTCAAGTTGAATGCTGTAAAAGCTATGCAGCATCCAGACACACCAAATGACTGCATGGGTGCTGACATTATTGAGTCTCTGGTAGAAGAGATCAATATGGCTGAAAGCCTAGAATCAGAGCTTGAGGACATCTTCAAAGATGCTCAACCTGATCAAGAAGAACTAGAGGAAGCAAAGGAATTTTCGAAAATTCCTCAGGAGGAGGATAAACCTCCCAAACCTGAACTCAAACCTCTACCACCATCCCTGAAGTACGCATTTCTGGGAGAGGGTGACACTTTTCCAGTGATCATAAGCTCTGCTTTGAATCCACAGGAAGAGGAAGCACTGATTCAAGTGCTAAGGACAAACAAGACAGCTCTTGGGTGGTCCATAAGTGATCTCAAGGGCATTAGCCCAGCTAGATGCATGCACAAGATCCTGTTGGAGGATAATGCCAAACCAGTGGTCCAACCACAAAGGAGGCTAAATCCAGCCATGAAGGAGGTAGTGCAGAAAGAGGTCACTAAATTACTAGAGACTGGGATTATTTATCCTATTTCTGATAGCCCCTGGGTGAGCCCTGTCCAAGTTGTCCCCAAAAAAGGAGGCATGACAGTGGTTCATAATGAAAAAAATGAACTGGTTCCTACAAGAACAGTCACAGGGTGGCGCATGTGTATTGACTACAGAAGGCTCAATACAGCCACCAGAAAGGATCATTTTCCTTTACCATTCATAGACCAAATGCTAGAAAGACTAGCTGGCCATGATTACTATTGCTTTTTGGATGGCTATTCAGGCTACAACCAAATTGCAGTAGATCCTCAGGACCAAGAGAAAACAGCATTTACTTGCCCTTCTGGCGTGTTTGCCTACAGAAGGATGCCTTTTGGTCTGTGCAATGCACCTGCAACCTTTCAGAGGTGCATGCTCTCTATCTTCTCAGATATGGTAGAGAAATTTCTGGAAGTCTTCATGGACGACTTTTCAGTGTATGGAGACTCATTCAGCTCCTGTCTTGATCACCTAGCACTTGTCCTGAAAAGGTGCCAAGAGACTAACCTGGTTTTAAACTGGGAGAAATGTCACTTTATGGTGACTGAAGGAATTGTCCTTGGGCACAAAATTTCAAGCAAGGGAATAGAGGTGGACAAGGCAAAGGTAGAGGTAATTGAAAAATTACCACCACCTGCCAATGTTAAGGCAATCAGAAGCTTTCTGGGGCATGCAGGATTCTACAGAAGGTTTATAAAGGATTTTTCAAAAATTGCAAAACCTTTAAGTAACCTGCTAGCTGCTGACACACCATTTGTGTTTGACACACAGTGTCTGCAGGCATTTGAGACCCTGAAAGCTAAGCTGGTCACAGCACCAGTCATCTCTGCACCAGATTGGACATTGCCATTTGAATTAATGTGTGATGCCAGTGATCATGCCATTGGTGCAGTGTTGGGACAGAGGCATAACAAACTTCTGCATGTCATTTATTATGCTAGTCGTGTTCTAAATGATGCACAGAAGAATTACACAACCACAGAAAAAGAATTACTTGCAGTGGTTTATGCCATTGACAAGTTTAGATCTTATCTAGTGGGATCTAAAGTGATTGTGTACACTGACCATGCTGCTCTTAAATATTTACTCACAAAGCAGGATTCAAAACCCAGGCTTATCAGATGGGTGTTGCTTCTGCAAGAGTTTGATATAGAAATAAGAGACAGAAAAGGGACAGAAAACCAAGTAGCTGATCATCTGTCCCGAATAGAACCAGTAGCTGGGGCGTCCCTCCTTTCTACTGAGATCTCTGAGACTTTCCCAGATGAGCAACTCTTTGCCATTCAGGAAGCTCCATGGTTTGCAGACATTGCAAACTATAAAGCTGTGAGGTTCATACCCAAGGAGTACAGCAGAGTGCAAAGAAATAAATTAATTTCAGATGCCAAGTACTACCTCTGGGATGAACCATATCTCTTTAAGAGATGTGCTGACGGAGTGATCCGCAGATGTGTACCCAGAGAAGAATCACGAAGGATCCTATGGCACTGCCATGGATCACAGTATGGAGGACATTTTGGAAGTGAGCGAACAGCCACTAAAGTTCTCCAGTGCGGCTTCTACTGGCCTACTCTCTATAAAGATTCCCGAGAGTTTGTGCGTAACTGTGACAGTTGCCAAAGAGCTGGTAACCTGCCTCACGGATATGCCATGCCTCAACAAGGGATATTAGAGATAGAATTGTTTGATGTATGGGGAATTGACTTCATGGGGCCATTCCCACCATCATACTCAAACACTTACATTCTGGTGGCGGTGGACTATGTATCTAAGTGGGTAGAAGCAATTGCTACACCCACTAATGATACCAAGACCGTGCTAAAATTCCTCTAGAAACACATCTTCAGCAGATTTGGTGTTCCCAGGGTACTAATCAGTGATGGGGGCTCTCATTTCTGCAACAAACAGCTATACTCTGCTATGGTTAGATATGGAATTAGCCATAAAGAGGCAACTGCGTATCATCCACAGACAAATGGGCAAGCTGAAGTCTCTAACAGAGAGCTAAAAAGAATCCTAGAATGGACTGTGATAGCCCGAAGAAAGGATTGGGCAAAGAGCTTGGATGATGCTCTGTGGGCATACAGAACAGCATTCAAGACTCCTATAGGAACCTCTCCATACCAACTGGTGTATGGGAAGGCCTGTCATTTGCCTGTGGAACTGGAACATAAAGCCTACTGGGCAACCAGATTCCTAAACATGGATGCTCAGTTAGCTGGTGAAAAAAGATTGCTCCAGTTAAATGAGCTAGAGGAGTTCAGACTCAATGCCTTTGAAAATGCAAAAATTTACAAGGAAAAGGCAAAGAAGTGGCATGACAAGAAGTTGTCAACCAGGGTCTTTGAGCCAGGACAAAAAGTTCTGCTCTTCAACTCCAGGCTCAAATTGTTTCCAGGAAAACTCAAATCCCGATGGAGGGGTCCGTATGTGATCACAGGAGTGTCACCATATGGATATGTTGAGCTTCAGGATATTGATTCTGACAAAAAGTTCAATGTTAATGGACAGAGAATCAAGCATTATCTTGAAAGCAATTTTGAGCAGGAATGCTCAAAACTGAGACTTGAGTGATTCTCAGTAAAGGTCCAGCTAAAGACAGTAAAGAAGCGCTTGCTGGGAGGCAACCCAGTCATTAGAAGGTTATATGATTTGTTCTTACAGAGGCAAGTATCAAAAATGAAGGAATTCACAGAGTTACAGAAGGATTCAGCTCAAAAAGCAGAGAAAATGAGCTTACTGGCGAAAAAATGCCAGTAAGGGGCATTTTGGGCGTTAAACGCCAGAATGGGTACCATTCTGGGCGTTTAACGCCAGGAATGGTGCCATTTTGGGCGTTAAACGCCAGAATGGGCACCATTCTGGGCGTTTAACGCCAGGTGTGCAGCATCCTGGGCGTTTTGGAAAACGCCCAGTGATAAAGGTTTTCTGGCGTTTAACGCCAGCCAGGGCACCTGGTTGGGCGTTAAACGCCCAAAAGGGGCAACAAATGGGCGTTAAACGCCAGAATGGGTGCCATTCTGGGCGTTTAACGCCAGAAAGGTGGGGGGGACCACAATTTCGTTTTAAACTCAAATTTTTTTCAAACTTTCCTTTTCTTACCCATACTCTTCTACATAAATGCACTTCAACCTTTCATCAATCACTTTCAAATCTTCACAAATCAAAACTATTCTTCAAATCTATCTCAAATTACTCCCAAATCTCATTCAAAAACTCACCCTTTTCTCAATTTCTTTCCATATCTTCTAAAATCTCCTTTCAAATTTCTCTCTTTTTTTTTCGAAAACTCCCCTCCCACCTTATAAATACACGTTTGAACCCCTCTCTCCACCACACCATTCGAATTTCCTCTTCCTCCCTCTCTCTTCTTTCCTTTCTTTTGCTTGAGGACAAGCAAACCTCTAAGTTTGGTGTGCTTTTCCGTGATCACTAAAGCCAAGATTCATCAATATCATGGCTCCTAAGGGAAAACAAACCAATTTAAGAGGCAAGAAAGAGAATAATCCAAAGAATCTTTGGAATCAAGAGAAGTTCTTAACCAAAGAACATGAAGACCATTATCACAAAATAATGGGTCTGAGGTCAGTGATCCCGGAAGTAAAATTTGATCTGAAAGAAGATGAATATCCGGGGATCCAAGAGCAAATTCGAAACAGAGGATGGGAAGTTCTAACCAATCCTGAGACAAAGGTTGGAAGGAACATGGTTCAGGAATTCTACTCAAATCTGTGGCTGACAGATAAGCAGAGAATGACTGGAACCGCTTACCATACCTACAGAACCATGGTCAGAGGGAAAGTTATGTACTTCCATCTGGACAAAATAAGAGAAATCTTCAAGTTACCTCAACTGCAAGATGATCCTGACTCCTTTAATAGGAGAATGGTGAGAGCAGACAAAGGGTTGGATCAAGTTCTAGAGGACATATGCCTCCCTGGAACTAAGTGGATAACCAATTCAAAGGGTGTCCCAAACCAACTCAAGAGGGGAGACCTCAAACCAATTGCAAGAGGTTGGCTAGACTTTATTGGGCGTTCCATATTGCCCACTAGCAACCGTTCTGAGGTCACCATCAAGATAGCAGTGATGATTCATTGCATTATGCTTGGAAAAGAAGTGGAGGTTCATCATGTGATCGCCTGTGAGATCTACACAATTGCAAATAAGAATTCCACTGAAGCCAAACTGGCTTACCCAAGCTTGATCTCTTTGCTCTGTAAAGAGGCTGGGGTAAAGATGGGAGTAGATGAATTCATACCCATTGAACACCCAATCACCAAGAAGTCAATGGAAGGACAAGTGCAAGACAACTCTATCAAAAGGAGGGCGCAGGAGTTCCTCCCTGAATTTCCTAAAATTGGCTACTGGGCCAGCCTAGAAGCATCTATCAACAAGTTGCAAGAGACTATGGAGCAACTTAAGGAAGAACAGCAGAATCAGAACTGCATGCTCTGCAAATTGCTGAAGGAACAAGAGAAGCAGGGGCGTGAACTCCAAGAGATGAAACGCCAAAAGCTCTCCTCTCAAGCTGAGGGAGCATCCACTTCTCAAAATCAAGGTTGTTGAGTCCTAACTCTGTGAAAACCTCTATCATTAGAAGCCTATGTTTTGCGTTTTTTCTTTGTTTTGTTTTTTTTATTTTTAGTTTCATTTTATATCTGAGTCTTGTTCTTAATTCATAATTAATAGAATTTAAAGTTTATGCCTTAAAGCTATGAATGTCCTATGAATCCATCACCTCTCTTGAATGAAAAAATGCTTTAATCACAAAAGAACAAGAAGTACAGGATTTCGAATTCATCTTTAAAACTAGCTTAATTAGTTTGATGTGGTGACAATACTTTTTGTTTTCTGAATGTATGCTTGAACAGTGCATATATCTTTTGAATTTGTTGTTCATGAATGTTAAAATTGTTGGCTCTTGAAAGAATGATGAAAAAGGAGACATGTTATTGAGGATCTGAAAAATCATAAAAATGATTCTTGAAGCAAGAAAAAGCAGTGAATACAAAAAAAAAAATTTCGAAAAAAAAAAGAGAGAAGAAAAGAAAAAGAAGAAAAAGAAAGAAATAAAGTTGTGATCCAAGGCAATAAGAGTGTGCTTAAGAACCCTGGACACCTCTAATTGGGGACTTTAGCAAAGCTGAGTCATAATCTGAAAAGGTTCACCCAATTATGTGTCTGTGGCATGTATGTATCCGGTGGTAATACTGGAAGACAGAGTGCTTTGGGCCACGGCCAAGACTCATAAAGTAGCTGTGTTCAAGAATCATCATACTTAACTAAGAGAATCAATAACACTATCTGGATTCTGAGTTCCTAAAGAAGCCAATCATTCTGAATTTCAAAGGATAGAGTGAGATGCCAAAACTGTTCGGAGGCAAAAAGCTACTCGTCCCGCTCATCTAATTTGGAGCTAAGTTTCATTGATAATTTGGAGTCTATAGTATATTCTCTTCTTTTTATTCTATTCTGATTTTCAGTTGCTTGGGGACAAGCAACAATTTAAGTTTGGTGTTGTGATGAGCGGATAATTTGTACGCTTTTTGGCATTATTTTTAGTATTTTTTAGTATCTTTTAGTTAGTTTTTAGTATATTTTTATTAGTTTTTAGTTAAAATTCACTTTTCTGGACTTTACTATGAGTTTGTGTGTTTTTCTGTGATTTCAGGTATTTTCTGACTGAAATTGAAGGTTCTGAGCAAAAATCTGATTCAGAGATTGAAAAGGACTGCAGATGCTGTTGGATTCTGACCTCCCTGCACTCGAAGTGGATTTTCTGGAGCTACAGAAGCCCAATTGGCGCGCTCTCAACGGAATTGGAAAGTAGACATCCTGGGCTTTCCAGCAATATATGATAGTCCATACTTTGCTCAAGATTTGATGGCCCAAACCTGCGTAGCAATTCGGCCTCAGAAATTCCAGCGTTTAACGCTGGAACTGGCATAAAACCTGGAGTTAAACGCCCAAACTGGCATGAAAGCTGGCGTTTAACTCCAGAAAAGGTCTCTACACGAAAATGCTTCAATGCTCAGCCCAAGCACACACCAAGTGGGCCCGGAAGTGGATTTTTCTGTCATTTACTCATTTCTGTACACTCTAGGATTACTAGTTTACTATTAATAGGATCTTTTGACATTGTATCAAGTACCTCATGACATTTTTACACGTTTCTTTGTGTACATTCCACGGCATGAGTCTCTAAACCCCATGGTTGGGGGTGAGGAGCTCTGCTGTGTCTTGATGGATTAATGCAATTACTACTGTTTCTTATTCAATCATGCTTGCGTCCATTCTAAGATATCACTTGCTCTTAACCCGGATGAATGTGATGATCCGTGACACTCATCATCATTCTCAATTATGAACATGTGCCTGACAACCACCTCTGTTCTACCTTAGATTGAGTAGATCTCTCTTGGATTCCTTAACCAGAATCTTCGTGGTATAAGCTAGAACTGATGGCGGCATTCAAGAGAATCCGGAAGGTCTAAACCTTATCTGTGGTATTCTGAGTAGGATTCAATGATTGGATGACTGTGACGTGCTTCAAACTCCTGAAGGCGGGGCGTTAGTGATAGACGCAAAAGAATCACTGGATTCTATTCCGGCCTGATTGAGAACCGACAGATGGATAGCCGTGCCGTGACAGGGTGCGTTGAACATTTCCAATGAGAGGATGGGAGGTAGCCATTGACAACGGTGAAACCCTACATACAGCTTGCCATGGAAGGAGCCTTGCGTGTTTGATGAAGAAAGACAGTAGAAAAGCAGAGATTCAGAAGATGGAGCATCTCCAAAGCCTCAGCCTATTCTCCATTACTGCTGAACAAGTACTGATTTCATGTTCTTTTGCTTTTTACAATCAATCCTGATAATTTCTGATATCCTGACTAAGATTTACAAGATAACCATAGCTTGCTTCAAGCCGAAAATCTCCGTGGGATCGACCCTTGCTCACACAAGGTATTACTTGGACGACCCAGTGCACTTGCTGGTTAGTTATGCGGGATTGCAAAAGTGTGATTGCAATTTCGTGTACCATTTGGCCACTTTATCTGTGGTGGAGAGACGTCTGGTCTACTAGACGTCTGTCTATGTCAATAACCACTCATATCTGCCATACGGAAAGTATGATGGGCTGCCATAGAAGAAGAGGAAGACCACAGTGCCGCCATCATCATCATCTCCGCTACCACAGTCTGCACTTGCACCTACTCCTCGGACACCCTATGAGCTGGCACAGGACATTCTTCAGGCCATCCACCGCAATGAGCACCGCAATGAGCACCACTTTTAGTGGTTAGCGGCAAAGCTACAGGGTAGAGATCCCGGTCCACCTCCAGTAGCTACACCAGAGCCCGAGCCCGAGCCTGAGACTGAGCCTACAGCAGAGGAGTAGATAGTCGAGACAACATCTGACAGGGCTGAGGAGGTGATAAACTCCGATTTCGTGGTTTATCTTATGCTTATTTTAGGGGATTTATTCACCTTTTCTCACATTTATTCAATAAAATATCATGGTTTTGTAATTCTCCCTTGAATTGTGCTTAATTGTAAAAAATGCTTTTTAGGCCCTTAAATTGGTGATTTTAACTCACTTTAATTCCATTCGATGCCTTGATGTGTTTGTTGAGTAATTTCAGGTTCATAAGGGAAGTATTGGATGGAAGAAATGAGAAGAAAAGCATGCAAAGTGGAGAATGCATGAGGAAACAAGAATTGGGAATGCATCGAGGGGCACGCACTCGTACAAGGCGCGCACGCGCAAAAGTGATTTCGCATAGAGACGCGCACGCCTATGTGATGCGTCCGCGTGGATGAAGAAATAGCCAATCGACGCGCACGCGCACATGGCACGTACGCGCCGATACTCGCACGTGACTCACTTAAAGGCCAAACGCTGGGGGCAATTTCTGAGCAGCCCAGACCTAATTCCAACCTGTTTCTGAGTGTATTTCATGCAGAATTGAAGCCCAAGCAAATGGGGGAGCAATTGTTTGTAGCTTGAGCATCATGTAGGTTAATTTCTAGAGAGAGAAGCTCCCTCTTCTCTCTAGAATTAGGTTAGGTTAGGTTAATCTCTTCTAGATCTAGGTTCAATCTCATGTTTTCATCTTGTTTCCTTTATGAATTCTTGCTTCTACTCTTTGATTCTCATGGTTTGTAGTGTTAATTTTCCTTTTATGCTCTCTTTTATGTTCATGGATTCTCATGTTGGATTTGATTTACAATTAATGCAATTTAATGTTTGATGTTCTTTCAATTGATGAATTGAGTTGTGAATTTACTTTTATTGCAATTGGTAGTTGGTAGATTTGTTATTCTTGCACATTTACCATGCTTTCCATTTGTATCCACCAAGTGTTTGACAAAATGCTTGGTTGGGCTTTAGAGTAGACTTTGAGCATTCTTGGTTTGGAAAGAGTAATTAGGCAATCTTGAGTCATGAAAATCCAACTTATGTTGGTGATCTAGAGTTTTTAGCTAGTATGATTTCCATTGACTCTAATCTCTTGCTAATTCAATTAGCTGGGTGATTAGGACTTTTGGATTGAAATTAGTTAGTCTTGTTTGACTTTCTCTCATAGAAGATAACTTACACCTTCTTCCAATGTTGGAGATGACAAAATAAGATAAATTCTTGTTAATTATTGTTATTAGTGACTAGGATGGAAGGCCTATGATCTCAATTCTTGCCATGAATGTCTCTCTTTATTAATTGCTTTTCTTTATTTTGCTTTCTTTAATTGTTTGCTTGATTTACTTTTCTTGCCATCTAAATTCTCGCTCCTTTTATCAACCAAATCCTTTACACCTTCGTAGCCAATAATTGACCGCTTCATTGCCATCCTCGTGAGACGACCCGGAGTCTAAATACTTCGATTAATTTTCATTGGAGTTTGTACTTGTGACAACTCAAATTTAATTTGATGTGAGAGTTGTTTGTTGGTTTGGAGCTATCTTACAACGAAATTCTTCGTTTTATAAGAGAAATTCCTAACCAACACGATTCTTGCCATCAGGAGGGAGCTGAGCAGATAGTAGAGACAGCAGCAGAGCCAGCTGACCAGGCCATTCAGGAGCCGGCAGCTAAGACCACCATAGAGTCAACCCGTGCGATCATTGTATATCAGCGCCTACAGCACCCACCACTGCCAAACGGTGGAGCTTCTCAGAGTTGACCACCCCCAGTCTGATTTTTGGCACGGAGGACCGTGCACCATTTAAATGTAGGGGAGAATCTACGATTTTTTGGGTGTAAAATTCTCTCCTAAACATTTTTTATTTAATTTATTTTGATTTTTTGTTATGCTTTTTTTTGGATATTTAGAATACTTTGCCTTATGCACTACATTTTAGTACTTTGCTTTGTATATATGTTAGTTACTTTTAGTTATCCTTAGTATTGCATTTTTGTTATGGTTTATATATATGTATTGCACTTTATTTTACTTGATATATAACTTATAGATATTGGTTATGAATGGATGATGTGAATAGCATATGCCTAGTTCAATTTTGCTCCTAATTGTTCATGTTAGTTTTTGGTTGTTGAAAATTAGGAAAAGAACTAGGAATTTTAAAATCTTTGCATCCATCACAACATACATACATACATATAGGAAATAATTTTGGTGAAAAACAAGAAAATTTTCAAGAATTTTGTTTTGAGGGCATTTTATTGAATTGATTTGGAAAATTGTTTTAATGCTTGCTTGAATGATTTTTATGGAACATAGAAGAGGAAAGAACAAAATACCCTGTGAGATTTGAGCATATATTGAGTGGTTACACATTTTTACCATAATGTTGTTCATAGTATGTGTTTCTCATTCTATGATTATAATCTTGGTTTTGCTTGATTCTTTATTTTCGATGATTGATGTTTGAATGCATTGAGCATGATTGAGGCCATCTTTGTATAGCTTACTAACCCACATAGACCTACCTTTGCATCTACCATTGTTAACCCCTTTAAGCCTTAATGTACCCCATTGTTTTCTATATTACCACATCACAACCTAAAGTAGAAAACCATGATTTACCTTGATTTGTATCCTTGATTAGCTTAGGTTGAGGAGTGTGTTGCATTTAAGTGTGGGGGAATTTTGGGAAACATTAATAATGAATGAAAATGTTTGTTTTGGGTATTTTATTGAAAATTTTGGAAAATTGGTGCATTCATGTATGAACCATTAAACTATATGCATTTATGTTGATTGAAAAAAAATTTTATCCAATCAAATTAAAAGGGAACAATAGTTTTCCCGAGAACAAAGAAATTACAAATAAGGAATGCATATGTGATTTGAATGAAAGAGCATACATGAATGTGTATAAAAAAGTGAGAATGGGAAAGTTAGGATTGCATATTTTTATTATTAGATTGATATAGGTTGAGTTGGAAACTTAAACTAATCAAGGATTCAATCTTAGTCCACTTAGCCATATCCACCCCACCTTGACCCTAGCCCCATTACAACCCTATGAAGTCCTCATGATACTTGCATTCATGCATAACATGGTTGTTGATTGTTAGATGAAAAGCAATTCCTTGAAAACATGATTAGGAGGAGACTTGAGTAAATTAACCCCAAACTCCGAGTGATGAGAGTGTATATACACCTAGTGAGGGTTCAATTACTCAATTCTATGTCTCTACTAGTACTCTTCTTATCATGCATTCTTGCAAGTTACCTCATTTTGATTATTTGAGTCAATTCTCTAGATTTTTGACTGCATTGAATTACTTCTTTGCTTAGCCCTATATGTCTATAATCTTGCTTGGAAATTTGTTTGTTTATTTTCACTAATTTCATAGGATACTATAGATAGATAGATAGATAGATAGATAGATAGATAGGTATATATAGTATATACATACTTGCATGCATATAGATAGTTGCATTCAATAAGTTGATACCCCTTTGATTATTCTCCTTGTTTGGTTTAGCATGAGGACATGCTATTGTTTAAGTGTGGGGGAATTAATGATTCCATATTTGATGATATATTTTGGTTTGATTTGGATGGATTTCATCACATAAACTCACACTTAACCACTAAAATAGTATACTTTTGTATTTGATCCCTAAATTGAACCTAAATGTGAAAACATGTGTTTTGTACTTGAATTAGTGATTTTTAATATCACTTATATGCCATTCGATGCCATGATATGTTTTGTGAGTGATTTCAGGTCATTTAGGCAAGATTGGCTAGGCAAAAGTGGAAGAAAGCATGTACATGGGAGAACACATGAAGAAAATAAGGAAAAGCAAATACAGTCAAGTGTGCGTGCGCACAGGCAACCGTGTGTGTGCACAAGAAGGAATTAGCATGTGTGCATGTGTACAATCCTCTGTGCGTATGCACAGGTGAACATTTAGCAAGGTGTGCGTACGCACACATCTGTGCGTATGCACAGGTCCCTGCATGTGGTTCCATTAATAAAACACATGATCTGTGATTTTGGGGGCCTTTGGCCCAATTTTGGAGGACTTTATGCTGAATGAAAAGTGCTATATCAAGGGGAATCGAAGCCATATGAAGGCATTAGATTAGGAGGCCTCATTTTTACATTTTTAGGGCTTAGAAAGCATTATTAGGAGTAGGAGTAGGAGTAGTATAGAATTTCTCTCATAGGTTTTAATTTCCATTTCCATTGTAGAATTTTATAACAAGCTTTGATTTTGGATTTTGCTCATCTTTTGTAAGTACTCTTAATTTCCTCTTTAATTCCACTACTTTCGCTTTTATTTTCTTATGGTTCAAGCTACTTTGTTTATATATGCAATGTTGGGTATCTTGAAGTTTTGATTGATGAATTTCATGTTTTATGGTTTATATATGCTTGATTGCTTGTTTAAAGTTGGAATTGTGAATAGTTGGTTGTAGTTTTCTATTTTCCTTTGCAATTTCTCATGTTTTGGTTTTGTGTCCACAAGGTGTTTGTGAAAATGCCAATTAGGGATTTTAAGTAGATTTTCACACCTTGGTTTGGGATTTGAGTTCCTAGGATACTAGAGTCATAATGTTTGACATTTAGTGGTAGTTCTTGGGTAGTTAATTGACTCTTGTTTCCATTAAAGCTAGCTTTTGACCAATTAATTTGGTAAGTTAGTTAGGACTTATGGATTAGGGTTAATTATGCTTGCTTGACATACTCCTCAATGTTAGGAGTTAACTAAGCGAGATTGAATCATTATAATTACCATAGTTGTGGTTATGGCGATGATAGGATTCCTTGGATTCTCACTCCCAAGTCAAGGCTCTTTATTACATATCTTGCATTTTCGCTAGTTTTGACCTTATTTCCCTTTTAATTGCATTAACTTCAATTTTGATCACTTCTTGGTTCCTCTATTTCTTAGTTCTTTTAATCTTTTGTTCTTTTATTGCAAAACCCCTTTTTGCCTCCACAACCGAAAGCATAACACTTCGATTGCATCCCAAGGGAGAATGACCCGAGGTTTAACTACTCTTGGCTAATTGTTTTTATTGGAAAATACTAAACTTTGATTGAGAGGATTGTTTGTTGGTTTAGGCTATGCTTGCAATGAAGCGATTCTTAATTTCATTAATTCTAGATCGACAATAATTCTCTCACCAACCATCAGTCACGCGTATGCGTGAAAAGTAGAAAAGAGAAGGTGACGCGTACGCGTGATGCATCATGCTCTTCGCACGACTCTTGCATGGTTCTGGCACAACTCTCTGGTTTTTGTACTGGGAATCAAAATATGGGCGTCGACGCGCATGCGTGATAGCCCACTCTTTTTTTTTTCTTTTTAAGAAAACTGACAAGCTACCCAAAGCAATGCCAAATTTTATTAAACAAGCTAAATCACAACTTGAACTAAATAAACCTATCTAAAAGTGAAAATTCAACTTATTACCAATATAAACAAATTGGAAGAGTTTAGCATGGTGGGGTGTCTCCTACCTAGCATTTTTAGTTAAAGTCCTTAAGTTCGACATTTAGTGAGCTCCTTGTCATGGTGGCTTATGCTTGAACTTATCTTGAAACTTCCAGCAATGCTTGGAGTTCCAATAAGCTCTAAAGTTCAAAATTAATAGCTCCAAGCTTTGATGAAGTTCCACACAAGCTAAGGACTCCCAAAATTAATCCTCATATATTCCAGATGCCAAATCTTGTTTCTACACCCGTCTTCAAGTTGATCATCATTGTTCCAACCGGGTGGCAAGCAATCCGAATTCTCACTAACGCATCCAAACAACTTCCTAGACCCATTCAATCGAGATCTACACCAATCCTTGCACTTCAACTTTGAGCATGCAGCCATATTGAACCTTGAATGACAACTCCAACTACTAACCATATCTCTTCTGTTCTTAAAGCCATAAAGAGCTCTAAGTTGACCATTGATGCATGAAAACTTGTCTCTCAACAAATTTCCCTTCGGCAAGTATACCGAATTGTCGTCAAGTAAAACTCACATAGAGTGAGGTCGAATCCCACAAGGATTGATTGGTCAAGCAACTTTAGTTAGAAGAATAGGCTAGTTGAGCTAAACAGAATTTAGATTGAGATGCAGAAATTTAAATGACTAGAAAGTAAATAACAGAATTTAAAGTGCAGAATCTTAAACGGGGAGTTGGGGTAAGGAGCAAGAAATTAAATGACAGAAAGTAAATAGAATGGGTAAGATCATAAATGGGGAAATCATTGGGTTTAGGAGATGTTTCATTCTCCGGATCAAGTTCATTCTCATCTCTTCCTCAATCAATGCATTCATTAATCTCCTTGGCAATCTTAAGTGATTGGATTCTAATTCCTTGGCAATCCAATCTCTCTAAGCTTGAACAATTGCCCAATTCCTTGATTTAATTGCTCATGGGAAGAGATGAAGTTTGGTCACTGATTATACCACATGTATTTTCAAATCAAAGTGTTGGGAGGATTAAATGTCACAATATCCATCCAAACCCCAATTTGGTCCAACATGAGAAAGCAATTCTAGCATGATCTCCTCATCCCTTTTCCAAGGTTCAAAGGAGATCCAATTATGGAGAGTTTCTTTTCCAAGACAACTAACTAATTGAATTAAGATCGAACGCTTTCTAGTAAGATTAAGAGAAAAGAAAGAAAAAGAAGAATGAAAACTATAATTGATCCATCAAATTACAACAGAGCTCCCTAACCCAATGAAAGGGGTTTAGTTTTTCATAGCTCTAGGAATGAAAAATGGCAGAAAAGAAGAATCCATGCTAGAAGTACAGAAAAGTAAATATGCAGAGAGTAGTTCCCAAAAGTGCTAATTCCTTCTCTAGTTCAAACTATTCCTATATATACTATTCCTCATGATCTTCTAGTGAGTTCCTCAAGTCTTGGATGTGGGCTCTGGACCTTGAGTTGAAGCAATTCACATCTTTAGTGGGCCCAGCTTGCAGAGGAATATGAATTAGGCTTGGGCATTTAGTGAGATTAACGTTGAATACATTTTGGGTGCAAGAAAGTTAGTGGCATTCACTTTTTCCACTAACGTTCCACCCTTATATACCCACGTTAGTCTCAACGTTAGAAATCTTAACGTGACTTCTAATGTTTCTTTCTCAATCCTTGGCCAACGTTAATGGGACTCACTTTTCCCATTAATGTTGGCTTGTGCCCCTTTTCGCAAACATTAATGGGAATCACTTTTCCCATTAACGTTGCTTGCCTCCTTGCCCCTACGTTAGATCTTACGTTAGCTTGGCTAACGTAGCTCTTAACGTGGGTATCTATCACCTTCGAGAGCGTTAGTGACACTCACCTTTGTCACTAACGCTCCAATTGCCTTAAGTTCCTATGTTAGAACCCACGTTAACTAAGTTAACGTGGCTCTTAACGTAGTAATGAAGCCATCTCCCAACGTTAGTGACAAAAGTGAGTGCCACTAACGTTGGTTCTTTGAATTCAACTCCACGTTAACTTTCACGTTAACAATCTTAATGTGAGAGTTAACGTAGGCAATGCTAATGATCCAACGTTAGTGACAAAAGTGAGTGATGAGCGGATAATTTATACGCTTTTTGGCATTGTTTTTAGTATGTTTTTAGTATGATCTAGTTAGTTTTTAGTATATTTTTATTAGTTTTTAGCTAAAATTCACTTTTCTGGACTTTACTATGAGTTTGTGTGTTTTTCTGTGATTTCAGGTGTTCTCTGGCTGAAATTGAGGGACCTGAGCAAAAATCTGATTCAGAGACTGAAAAGGACTGCAGATGCTGTTGGATTCTGACCTCCCTGCACTCGAAGTGGATTTTCTGGAGCTACAGAAGCCAATTGGCGCGCTCTCAACGGCGTTGGAAAGTAGACATCCTGGGCTTTCCAGCAATATATGATAGTCCATACTTTGCCCAAGATTTGATGGCCCAAACCGGCGTTCAAAGTCACCTTCAGATTTCCCAGCGTTAAACGCCGGAACTGGCACCAAAGTGGGAGTTAAACGCCCAAACTGGCACAAAAGCTGGCGTTTAACTCCAAGAGGAGTCTCTATACGAAAATGCTTCAATGCTCAGCCCAAGCACACACCAAGTGGGCCCGGAAGTGGATTTTTATGTCATTTACTCATCTTTGTAATTCTTAAGCTACTAGTTCCCTATAAATAGGACATTTTTACTATTGTATTTTCATCTTCTGATCTTTGGAATCTTTTGATCTTTAGATCTTTTGATCACTTTGGGAGGCTGGCCATTCGGCCATGCCTAGACCTTGTTCTTATGTATTTTCAACGGTGGAGTTTCTACACACCATAGATTAAGGTGTGGAGCTCTGCTGTACCTCGAGTATTAATGCAATTACTATTGTTCTTCTATTCAATTCCGCTTGTTCTTGTTCCAAGATATCACTTGTTCTTCAACTTGATGAATGTGATGATCCGTGACACTCATCATCATCATTCTCACCTATGAACGTGTGACTGACAACCACCTCCGTTCTACCTTAGATTGGGTGAATATCTCTTGGATTCCTGATACACGATGCATGGTTGATCGCCTGACAACCGAGTGCTCGCCTGACAAACGAGCCAGCCATTCCGTGAGATCAGAGTCTTCGTGGTATAGGCAAGAACTGATGGCGGCATTCAAGAGAATCCGGAAGGTCTAACCTTGTCTGTGGTATTCTGAGTAGGATTCAATGATTGAATGACTGTGACGTGCTTCAAACTCCTGAGGGCGGGGCGTTAGTGACAGACGCAAAAGAATCACTAGATTCTATTCCGGCCTGATCGAGAACCGACAGATGGATAGCCGTGCCGTGACAGGGTGCGTTGAACATTTCCACTGAGAGGATGGGAGGTAGCCACTGACAACGGTGAAACCCTTGCATAAGCTTGCCATGGAAAGGAGTAAAAAGGATTGGATGAAGACAGTAGGAAAGCAGAGAGACGGAAGGGACAAGCATCTTCATACGTGGTGCACGAAATTGCAATCACACTTTTGCAACTCCGCACAACTAACCAGCAAGTGCACTGGGTCGTCCAAGTAATAAACCTTACGCGAGTAAGGGTCGATCCCACGGAGATTGGTGGTATGAAGCAAGCTATGGTCATCTTGTAAATCTTAGTCAGGCAGACTCAAATGGATATGGTGATGAACGAAAATAACATAAAAGATAAAGATAGAGATACTTATGTATATCATTGGTGAGAGCTTCAGACAAGCGTATGAAGATGCCTTCCCTTCCGTCTCTCTGCATTCCTACTGCCTTCATCCAATCCTTCTTACTCCTTTCCATGGCAAGCTCGTGTAGGGTTTCACCGTTGTCAATGGCTACCTCCCATCCTCGCAGTGAAAGCTAATGCTAACGTACTCTGTCACAGTACGGCCAATCACCGGTTTGGTTCCCGCTCCTACTGGAATAGAATCCCTCTTTTGCGTCTGTCACTAACGCCCAGCAGGTTAAAGTTTGAAGCACGTCACAGTCATTCAATCATTGAATCCTACTCAGAACACCACAGACAAGGTTTAGACCTTCCGGATTCTCTTGAATGCCGCCATCAGTTCTTGCCTATACCACGAAGACTCTGATCTCACGGAATGGCTGGCTCGTTTGTCAGGCGAGCACTCGGTTGTCAGGCGATCCACCATGCATCATGCAATCAGAAATCCAAGAGATATTCACTAAGCCTCAGATGCTTGTAGAACAAGAGTGGTTGTCAGTCACCTTGTTCATGGGTGAGAATGGTGATGGGCGTCAATCATCACCTTCATCAAGTTGAAGAACAAGTGATATCTTGGACAAAGAACAAGCGGAATTGAATAGAAGAACAATAGTAATTGCATTAATACTCGAGGTACAGCAGAGCTCCACACCTTAATCTATGGTGTGTAGAAACTCCACCGTTGAAAATACATAAGAACAAGGTCTAGGCATGGCCGAATGGCCAGCCTCCCAAAGGTCTAAGATAGCATAAAACAAAGATAGCTACCAAAGTCTCTCTAATACAATAGTAAAAGGTCCTACTTATAGAAAACTAGTACATAGATGAGTAAATGACATAAAAATCCACTTCCGGGCCCACTTGGTGTGTGCTTGGGCTGAGCAATGAAGCTTTTTCGTGTAGAGACTCTCCTTGGAGTTAAACGCCAGCTTTAGTGCCAGTTTGGGCGTTTAACTCCCAATTAGGTGCCAGTTCCGGCGTTTAACGCTGGAATTTCTTGAGGTGACTTTGAACGCCGGTTTGGGCCATCAAATCTTGGGCAAAGTATGGACTATCATATATTGCTGGAAAGCCCAGGATGTCTACTTTCCAACGCCGTTGAGAGCGCGCAATTGGGCTTCTGTAGCTCCAGAAAATCCACTTCGAATGCAGGGAGGTCAGAATCCAACAGCATCTGCAGTCCTTTTCAGTCTCTGAATCAGATTTTTGCTCAGGTCCCTCAATTTCAGCCAGAAAATACCTGAAATCACAGAAAAACACACAAACTCATAGTAAAGTCCAGAAAAGTGAATTTTAACTAAAAACTAATAAAAATACTAAGAACTCAACTAAAACTACTAAAAACATACTAAAAACAATGCCAAAAAGCGTACAAATTATCCGCTCATCACAACACCAAACTTAAATTGTTGCTTGTCCCCAAGCAACTGAAAATCAAATAAGATAAAAAGAAGAGAATATACTATAGACTCCAAATTATCAATGAAATATAGCTCCAAATTAGATGAGCGGGACTAGTAGCTTTTTGCCTCCAAACAGTTTTGGCATCTCACTTTATCCTCTGAGGTTCAGAATGATTGGCTTCTTTAGGAACTCAGAATCCAGATAGTGTTATTGATTCTCTTAGTTAAGTATGATGATTCTTGAACACAGCTACTTGTTGAGTCTTGGCCGTGGCCCAAAGCACTCTGTCTTCCAGTATTACCACCGGATACATACATGCCACAGACACATAATTGGGTGAACCTTTTCAGATTGTGACTTAGCTTTGCTAAAGTCCCCAATTAGAGGTGTCCAGGGTTCTTAAGCACACTCTTATTGCCTTGGATCACAACTTTATTTCTTTCTTTTCCTTTCTTTTTCTCTTTCTTTTTCATTTTTTTTTTTTTGCTTTTCTCTCTTTTTTTTTGTATTCACTGCTTTTTCTTGCTTCAAGAATCATTTTTATGATTTTTCAGATCCTCAGTAACATGTCTCCTTTTTCATCATTCTTTCAAGAGCCAACAATTTTAACATTCATGAACAACAAATTCAAAAGACATATGCACTGTTCAAGCATACATTCAGAAAACAAAAAGTATTGTCACCACATCAAACTAATTAAGCTAGTTTTAAAGATGAATTTGAAATCCTGTACTTCTTGTTCTTTTGTGATAAAAACAGTTTTCTTTTAAGAAAGGTGATGGATTCATAGGACATTCATAACTTTAAGGCATAGACACTAAGACACTAATGATCATAAGACACAAACATAGATAAACATAAGCACTAAAATTCGAAAAACAGAAGAATAAAGAACAAGGAAATCAAGGAACGGGTCCACCTTAGTGATGGCGGCTCTTCCTTCCTCTTGAAGGTCCTATAGAGTGCTTTAGCTCCTCAATGTCTCTTCCTTGCCTTTGTTGCTCCTCTCTCATGATTCTTTGATCTTCTCTTATTTCATGGAGGAGAATGGAGTGTTCTTGGTGCTCCACCCTTAGTTGTCCCATGTTGGAACTCAATTCTCCTAGGGAGGTGTTTAGTCGCTCCCAATAGTCTTGTGGAGGAAAGTGCATCCCTTGAGGTATCTCAGGGATCTCATGATGAGAGGGGTCTCTTGTTTGCTCCATCTTCTTCTTAGTGATGGGCTTGAGGTCATGCCTTCTCAGTTGAACCGGCTTTGGATGCCATAAATGGTTATGGAAAAACAAAAAGCAATGCTTTTACCACACCAAACTTAAAAGGTTTGCTCGTCCTCGAGCAAAAGAAGAAAGAAGAGAGTAGAAGAAGAAGAAATGGAGGAGAGGGAGATGGCCTTGTGGTTCGGCCAAAAGGGGAAGAAGTAGTGGTTTGAATTTGGATGGTGAGGTAAGTGGGGTTTTATGGAGGTGAGTGGTGAAGAGAAAGATGGGATTTGATAGGTGAGGGGTTTGTGGGGATCCTGTGGGGTCCACAGATCCTTAGGTGTCAAGGAAAAGTCATCCCTGCACCAAATGGCACTCAAAATCACGTTTTGAGGCATTTCTGGCGTTAAACACCGGGCTGATGCCCATTCCTGGCGTTTAACGCCAGGTTCTTGCCCTTTTCTGGCGTTTAACGCCAGTCTGGTGCCCCTTTCTGGCGTTAAACGCCAGGAATGGTGCCAGACTAGGCGTTAAACGCCCAACTGCTAGGCTTACTGGCGTTTGAACGCCAGCAGCATCTTCCTCCAGGGTGTGCTGTTTTTCTTCCTGTTTTTCATTCTGTTTTTGCTTTTTCAATTGATTTTGTGACTTCTTATGATCATCAACCTACAAAAAACATAAAATAACAAAAGAAAATATATAAATTATAGTCATTGGGTTGCCTCCCAACAAGCGCTTCTTTAATGTCAGTAGCTTGACAGAGGGCTCTCATGGAGCCTCAGAAATACTCAGAACCGTGTTGGAACCTCCCAACACCAAACTTAGAGTTTGAATGTGGGGGTTCAACACCAAACTTAGAGTTTAGTTGTGGCCTCCCAACACCAAACTTAGAGTTTGACTGTGGGGGCTCTGCTTGGCTCTGTTTTGGGAGAAGCTCTTCATGCTTCCTCTCCATGATGATAGAGGGATGTCCTTGGGCCTTAAACACCAAGGATTCTTCATTCACTTGAATGATCAACTCTCCTCTATCAACATCAATCACAGCCTTTGCTGTGGCTAGGAAGGGTCTGCCAAGGATGATGGTTTCATCCATGCACTTCCCAATCTCTAGGACTATGAAATCAGCAGGAATGTAATGGTCTTCAACCTTTACCAAAACATTCTCTACAAGTCCATGAGCTTGTTTTCTTGAGTTGTCTGCCATCTCTAATGAGATTCTTGCAGCTTGTACCTCAAAGATCCCTAGCTCCTCCATTACTGAGAGAGGCATGAGGTTTATACTTGACCCTAAGTCACACAGAGCCTTCTTGAAGGTCATGGTGCCTATGGTACAAGGTATGGAAAACTTCCCAGGGTCTTGTCTCTTTTGAGGTAATTTCTGCCTAGACAAGTCATCCAGTTCTTTGGTGAGCAAAGGGGGTTCATCCTCCCAAGTCTCATTTCCAAATAACTTGTCATTTAGCTTCATGATTGCTCCAAGGTATTTAGTAACTTGCTCTTCAGTGACATACTCATCCTCTTCAGAGGAAGAATACTCATCAGAGCTCATGAATGGCAGAAGTAAGTCCAATGGAATCTCTATGGTCTCATTTTGAGCCTCAGATTCCCATTGGAACTCAGAGGAGATTGGTACACGCCCACTGAGGTCTTCCTCAGTGGCGTCCTCCTCCTCTCTTTCCTCTCCACATTCGGCCATGGTTATGGCTTTGCACTCTCCTTTTGGATTTTCTTCTGTATTACTTGGGAGAGTACTAGGAGGGAGTTCAGTAACTTTCTTGCTCAGCTGACCCACTTGTCCTTCCAAATTTCTGATGGAGGACCTTGTTTCATTCATGAAACTTTGAGTGGTCTTTATTAGATCAGAGACCATTGTTGCTAAGTCAGAAGTATTCTGCTTAGAACTTTCTGTCTGTTGCTGAGAAGATGATGGAAAAGGCTTGCTATTGCTAAACCTGTTTCTTCCACCATTATTGTTATTGAAACCTTGTTGAGGTCTCTCTTGATTCTTCCATGAGAGATTTGGGTGATTTCTCCATGAAGAATATAGGTGTTTCCATAGGGTTCTCCTAGGTAATTCACCTCTTCCATGGAAGGGTTCTCAGGATCATAAGCTTCTTCCTCAGATGAAGCATCCTTAGTACTGTTTGGTGCATTTTGCATTCCAGACAGACTTTGAGAAATCAAATTGACTTGTTGAGTCAATATCTTGTTCTGAGCCAATATGGCATTCAGAGTGTCAATCTCAAGAACTCCTTTCTTCTGACTAGTCCCATTGTTCACAGGATTCCTTTCAGAAGTGTACATGAATTGGTTATTTGCAACCATTTCAATCAATTCTTGAGCTTCTGCAGGCGTCTTCTTCAGATGAAGAGATCCTCCAGCAGAGCTATCCAAAGACATCTTGGATAGTTCAAAGAGACCATCATAGAAAATACCTATGATGCTCCATTCAGAAAGCATGTCTGAGGGACATCTTCTGATTAATTGTTTGTATCTTTCCCAAGCTTCATAGAGGGATTCTCCATCCTTCTGTCTGAAGGTTTGGACTTCCACTCTAAGCTTACTCCATCTTTGTGGTGGAAAGAACTTTGCCAAGAAGGCATTGACTAGCTTTTCCCAAGAGTCCAGGCTTTCTTTAGGTTGAGAATCCAACCATATTCTAGCTCTGTCTCTTACAGCAAAAGGGAATAGCATCAGTCTGTAGACCTCAGGGTTAACCCCATTAGTCTTGACTGTGTCACAGATTTGCAAGAATTCAGCTAAGAACTGATGAGGATCTTCCATTGGAAGTCCATGGAACTTGCAATTCTATTGCATTAGAGAAACTAATTGAGGCTTAAGCTCAAAGTTGTTTGCTCCAATGGCAGGGATAGAGATGCTTCTCCCAGAGAAATCAGGAGTAGGTACAGTGAAGTCACCCAGCACCTTCCTTGCATTGTTGGCATTGTTATTATTTTCGGCTGCCATGTGTTCTTCTTCCTTGAAGAATTCGGTCAGGTCCTCTAAAGAGAGTTGTGCTTTAGCTTCTCTTAGCTTTCTCTTCAAGGTCCTTTCAGGTTCAGGATCAGCTTCAACAAGAATGCCTTTGTCTCTGCTCCTGCTCATATGAAAGAGGAGAGAAAAAGAAAATGTAGAATCCTCTATGTCACAGTATAGAGATTCCTTGAAGTGTCAGAGGAAAAGAGAAATAGTAAGAAGAAGGAGAAGAAGAATTCGAACTTTAATTAGATAAGGTTCGAATTGTGCATTTAGAAGGAGTAGTACTCCATAAATAGAAGGATGTGGGAAGGAGGGAAGAGAATTTTCGAAAATTCAATTAAAAGATTTTGAAAAACATTTTGAAAATTTGATTGATAATTTTCGAAAATTAAAAGTGAAAAAGAAATCAAGTGATTTTTGAAAAAGATTTTGAAATTAGAAATTAAAAAGATTTGATTGAAAACTATTTTGAAAAAAATGTGATTAAAAAGATTTGATTGAAAAGTTATGGTTTTAAAAAGATATGATTGAGAAGATATGATTTGAAAAACATTTTAAAAAGATTTGTTTTGAAAACAATTTGAAAAGATATGATTTAAAAAGAAATTGATGACTTGCCTAACAAGAAAAGATATGATTCAAACATAAAACCTTCCTTAATAGAAAAGGCAAAAAATGTTCAATCAAATCATTAATTGTTAGTAAGTATCTTTGAAAAAGGAAAGGAATTGATTTTGAAAACATTTGATTGAAAAGATTTGATTTGAAAAAGATTTGATTTTGAAAAACTTTGAAAACTTGAAAAAAATTTGATTTGAAAAACAAAATCTTCCCCCTAGCACCATCCTGGCGTTAAACGCCCAGAATGGTATACATTCTGGCGTTTAACGCCCAAAATACTACCTTTTTGGGCGTTAAACGCCCAACCAGGTACCCTGGCTGGCGTTTAAACGCCAGTCTGCCTTCTTCACTGGGCATTTTTGAATGCTCAGCTTTTTCTGTATAATTCCTCTGCAGTATGTTCTGAATCTTCAATTCTTTGTATTATTGACTTGAAAAGACACAAATTAAAAATATTTTTGGATTTTTAATAATCAAAATGCAACAAGAATCAAATAACAATGCATGCAAGACACCAAACTTAGCAGTTTGTGTACTACTGACACTATATGAGACACATAAACACTCAAGCCAAAAGAATTCAAAGATCAAAACAAGAAAATCATCAAGAACAACTTGAAGATTAATGAAGACATATGCATAAATTCGAAAAATGCAAGAAGAACAGAAACATGCAATTGACACCAAACTTAAGATGAGACTCTAGACTCAAACAAGAAATATTTTTGGATTTTATGATTTTGTAATTTTTTTTTGGTTATTTTTCGAAAATTAGGTGAAAAGGAAAATAAAGGTATCAAAATTCTTAATGAGAATTCCAGGAATCATGCAATGTTAGTCTAAAGCTTTAGTCTAAAGGAATTAGACATAGCTAGCTAAGCTTCAGCAAGACATTGCATTCAAGAGCTAAATTGATGATGATCAATCAGCTTTGGTGATGATAAGAACATCACCTTGAAACACTAGAATTCATTCTTAAGAACTCTGAAGAAAAATAATACCTAATCTAAGCAACAAGATGAACCGTCAGTTGTCCATACACAAGAACAATCCCCGGCAACGGCGCCAAAAACTTGGTGCACGAAATTGCAATCACACTTTTGCAACTCCGCACAACTAACCAGCAAGTGCACTGGGTCGTCCAAGTAATAAACCTTACGCGAGTAAGGGTCGATCCCACGGAGATTGGTGGTATGAAGCAAGCTATGGTCATCTTGTAAATCTTAGTCAGGCAGACTCAAATGGATATGGTGATGAACAAAAATAACATAAAAGATAAAGATAGAGATACTTATGTATATCATTGGTGAGAGCTTCAGACAAGCGTATGAAGATGCCTTCCCTTCCGTCTCTCTGCATTCCTACTGCCTTCATCCAATCCTTCTTACTCCTTTCCATGGCAAGCTCGTGTAGGGTTTCACCGTTGTCAATGGCTACCTCCCATCCTCGCAGTGAAAGCTAATGCTAACGTACTCTGTCACAGTACGGCCAATCACCGGTTTGGTTCCTGCTCCTACTGGAATAGAATCCCTCTTTTGCGTCTGTCACTAACGCCCAGCAGGTTAAAGTTTGAAGCACGTCACAGTCATTCAATCATTGAATCCTACTCAGAATACCACAGACAAGGTTTAGACCTTCCGGATTCTCTTGAATGCCGCCATCAGTTCTTGCCTATACCACGAAGACTCTGATCTCACGGAATGGCTGGCTCGTTTGTCAGGCGAGCACTCGGTTGTCAGGCGATCCACCATGCATCATGCAATCAGAAATCCAAGAGATATTCACTAAGCTCAGATGCTTGTAGAACAAGAGTGGTTGTCAGTCACCTTGTTCATGGGTGAGAATGGTGATGGGCGTCAATCATCACCTTCATCAAGTTGAAGAACAAGTGATATCTTGGACAAAGAACAAGCGGAATTGAATAGAAGAACAATAGTAATTGCATTAATACTCGAGGTACAGCAGAGCTCCACACCTTAATCTATGGTGTGTAGAAACTCCACCGTTGAAAATACATAAGAACAAGGTCTAGGCATGGCCGAATGGTCAGCCTCCCAAAGGTCTAAGATAGCATAAAACAAAGATAGCTACCAAAGTCTCTCTAATACAATAGTAAAAGGTCCTACTTATAGAAAACTAGTACATAGATGAGTAAATGACATAAAAATCCACTTCCGGGCCCACTTGGTGTGTGCTTGGGCTGAGCAATGAAGCTTTTTCGTGTAGAGACTCTCCTTGGAGTTAAACGCCAGCTTTAGTGCCAGTTTGGGCGTTTAACTCCCAATTAGGTGCCAGTTCCGGCGTTTAACGCTGGAATTTCTTGAGGTGACTTTGAACGCCGGTTTGGGCCATCAAATCTTGGGCAAAGTATGGACTATCATATATTGCTGGAAAGCCCAGGATGTCTACTTTCCAACGCCGTTGAGTGCGCGCCAATTGGGCTTCTGTAGCTCCAGAAAATCCACTTCGAATGCAGGGAGGTCAGAATCCAACAGCATCTGCAGTCCTTTTCAGTCTCTGAATCAGATTTTTGCTCAGGTCCCTCAATTTCAGCCAGAAAATACCTGAAATCACAGAAAAACACACAAACTCATAGTAAAGTCCAGAAAAGTGAATTTTAACTAAAAACTAATAAAAATATACTAAGAACTCAACTAAAACTACTAAAAACATACTAAAAACAATGCCAAAAAGCGTACAAATTATCCGCTCATCAATACGCTTATCTGAAGCTCTCACCAATGATATACATAAGTATCTCTATATTTATCTTTGTGTTTTATTCATATATCATCTATACCCATTTGAGTCTGCCTGACTAAGATTTACAAGGTGACCATAGCTTGCTTCATACCAACAATCTCCGTGGGATCGACCCTTACTCGCGTAAGGTTTATTACTTGGACGACCCAGTGCACTTGCTGGTTAGTTGTGCAAAGTTGTGTTTTTGCCATGGTATTGAGCACCAAGTTTTTGGGGCCATTACTAGGGATTATTTGAGTTGTGAAAAGTAGTGATCCCAATTTCGCACACCAGTGAGCGTCACTAACGTTGGCGTTGTTGATCCTCTTCCACGTTAGAGTTCACGTTAACTAAGTTAACGTGACTCTTAACGTGGGGCATTGCCTAGTTTCCCAACGTTAGTGGTGTTCACTTTTACCACTAACGTTGAGGAGAAACGTTATTGGAGTTCATGTTTCTCGTTAATGTGGAGTCTTCTTTTTTTCTTCTACGTTAAGTACCACGTTAACTTAGTTAATGTGGCTCTTAACTTAAGCTATGAATGGCTTCGCAGGCGTTATTGGTGATCACTTTTCTCATTAACGTTGCAAGCTCTTTACCATCCCACGTTAGTATTCACGTTGACTAAGTTAACGTGAATGCTAACGTGGTTCTTCTATGCTTCATTTGTCCTGAAATCAAGCAATTAAAGTGCATCAAAGCTCTAGCCAAAGTCATGAGATTATTGATGAGCGGATAATTTATACGCTTTTTGGCATTGTTTTTAGGTAGTTTTTAGTATGATCTAGTTACTTTTAGGGATGTTTTCATTAGTTTTTATGTTAAATTCACATTTCTGGACTTTACTAGGAGTTTTCGTGTTTTTCTATGATTTCAGGTAAATTCTGGCTGAAATTGAGGGACCTGAGCAAAACTCTGAAAGCAAGGCTGACAAAGGACTGCTGATGCTGTTGGATTCTGACCTCCCTACACTCGAAATGGATTTTCTAGAGCTACAGAACTCCAAATGGCGCGCTCTCAACGGCGTTGGAAAGTAGACATCCAGAACTTTGCCAAAATATATAATAGTTCATACTTTATTCGGGAATTGATGACGTAAACTGGCGCTCAATGCCAGTTCCATGTTGCTGTCTGGTGTCAAACGCCAGAAACACGTCACGACCCAGAGTTGAACGCCCAAAACACGTTACAACTTGGCGTTCAACTCCAAAAGAAGCCTCAGCTCGTGGATAGATCAAGCTCAGCCCAAACATACACCAAGTGGGCCCTGGAAGTGGATTTATGCATCAATTACTTACTTCTATAAACCCTAGCAGCTAGTTTATTATAAATAGGACTTTTTACTAGTGTATTAGCAATCTCTGGACGCCTAGTCCTTAGACCTTGGGGGCTAGCCTCTCGGCCATGCCTGAACCTTTCACTTATGTATTTTGAACGGTGGAGTTTCTACACACCATAGATTAAGGGTGTGGAGCTCTGCTGTACCTCAAGTTTTAATGCAATTACTACTATTTTCTATTCAATTCTCTTTATTCCTATTCTAAGATATTCGTTGCAATTCAACTTGATGAATGTGATGATCCGTGACACTCATCATCATTCTCACCTATGAACGCGCGTGACTGACAACCACTTCCGTTCTACCTTAGACCGGGCGCATATCTCTTGGATTCCTTAATCAGAATCTTCGTGGTATAAGCTAGAATTGATGGCGGCATTCATGAGAATCCGGAAAGTCTAAACCTTGTCTGTGGTATTCCGAGTAGGATTCTGGGATTGAATGACTAAGACGAGCTTCAAACTCCTGAAGGCTGGGTGTTAGTGACAGACGCAAAAGAATCAAGGGATTCTATTCCAACCTGATTGAGAACCGACAGATGATTAGCCGTGCCGTGACAGAGCATTTGGACCATTTTCACTGAGAGGATGGGATGTAGCCATTGACAACGGTGATGCCCTACATACAGCTTGCCATGGAAAGGAGTAAGAAGGTTTGAAGGAAGGCAGTAGGAAAGCAGAGATCCAAAAGGGACAATTCATCTCCATGCACTTATCTAAAATTCCCACCATTAATTTACATAAGTATTTCTATCCTATATTATTTATCGTTTAATTATCTAATCTCCCATAACTACATGGATAAGCCTGACTGAGATTTACAAGATGACCATAGCTTGCTTCACACCAACAATCTCCGTGGGATCGACCCTTACTCACGTAAGGTATTACATGGACGACCCAGTGCACTTGCTGATTAGTTGTGCGAAGTTATGAACCATGGTATTGGCACCAAGTTTTTGGCGCCATTGCCAGGGAAAGAAAGAGTGATGAATTTTACATAAACATATGAATTACAATTTCGTGCACCAAGTTTTTGGCGCCGTTGCCGGGGATTGTTCGAGTATGGACAACTGACGGCTCATCTTGTTGCTCAGATTGGGTAATTTTATTTTATTTTATTTTGTTTATTATTCTTAAATTTCGAAAAAAAAATTATATTACTTATCCTGTTCTTCAGAATTTTTAAGAATGGATTCTAGAGTTTCATGAAGCATGTTGAAGCCTGGCTGGCTGTAAAGCCATGTCTAAATTCTTTTGGACTGAGGCTTCAAAACCATCTTCATAGAGGCAAACTAATTTGAATATTAGCTGTATGCTAAAGCTTGGCTAGCCATTGGCCATGTCTAGTGTTTTGGACTGGAGCTTTCATTGAAAGCTTGGCTGGCTATTAAACCATGTCTAATTCCTGGACCGGAGCTTTAAACTAACATTGCGAAGATTCCTGGAATCCTTATTAAAAATTTTGAATTTCTTATTTTCTTTTTCTTATATTTTTTCGAAAAAAATCAAATAAAATACAAAAAAATTAGAAAATCATAAAAATAAAAAATATTTTGTGTTTCTTGTTTGAGTCTTGTGTCAAGTCATAAGTTTGGTGTCAATTGCATGTTCATCTTTTTCTTGCATAAAATTTTCGAAAAATTAATGCATTCATGGTGTTCTTCATGATCTTCAAGTTGTTCTTGATGAATCCTCTTGTTTGATCTTCATATTTTCTTGTTTTGTGTTGTATGGTGTTTTTCATATGCATTCTTGCATTCATAGAGTCTAAACATGAAAATTTTCTAAGTTTGGTGTCTTGCATGTTTTCTTTACATTGAAAATTTTTCAAAAATATGTTCTTTGATGTTCATCATGATCTTCAAAGTGTTCTTGGTGTTCATCTTGACATTCATAGTGTTCTTGCATGCATCATGTGTTTTGATCCAAAATTTTCATGCATTGAGTATTTTCAGTGTTTTTCTCTCTCATCATAAAAAAATTCAAAAATAAAAAAAAAATCAAAAATAAAAAAATATCTTATCTTTTTAAATCTTATCTTTTTAAAATCTTTTTCAAAAATCATATCTTTTCCATTTTTTTTTTCATATTCGAAAATTTCAAAAATCTTTTTTAAAATATTTTCAAAATCTTTTTCTTATCTTTACATCATATTTTCGAAAATTGCATCAAAAATTAATGTTTTGATTCAAAAATTTCAAGTTTGTTACTTTCTTGTTAAGAAAGATTCAAATTTTAAGTTCTAGAATTATATCTTGTGATTTCTTGTGAGTCAAGTCATTAATTGTGATTTTAAAATTCAAATCTTTTTCAAAACAAATTTCAATCATATCTTTTTAAAACCATATCTTTTAAAATCGTATCTTTTCAAAAATATCTTTTCAAATCTTATCTTTCCAAAATCATATCTTTTTTAATCATAACTTTTCATATCATATCTTTTTCAAACTTTAATTTCAAAAATCTTTTCTAACTTCTTATCTTTTCAAAATTAATTTTCAAATCTTGTTCAACTAACTAATTGATTTATTTGTTTGTTTTATCTTTTATCTCTTTCAAAACCACCTAACTACTTTTTCCTTTTCAATTTTCGAAAATATCTCACCTCTTTTTCAAAATTCTTTTTAATTAACTAATTGTTTCAAATTTTAATTTTAATTTTATTTCTTCCTTTAATTTTCGAAATTACTAACCCATTTTTCAAAATTATTTTCGAATTTCTCTCCCCCTCATCTCTTTCTATTTATTTTATTTATTTACTAACACTTCTCTTCATCCTAAAATTCAAACCCCCTCTCTCTGAGTTTGAATTTTCTTCTTCTCCTTCTTATTCTTCTTCTTTTCTACTCACATAAAGGAACCTCTATATCTGGACAAAGAGGATCCCATTATTATTTTCTGTTCCCTTCTTTTTCATATAAGCAGGAGCAAGGACAAGAACATTCTTATTGAAGCAGATCCTGAACCTGAAAGGACTCTGAAGAGGAAGTCAAGAGAAACTAAAAATCAACAATTCAGAGAAACCTCAAAAAAAAAAGAAAAAAAAGAGAAAAGGGAAGACAATAAGCTTCCACTTCCGAGTCATGGGAGATGGAAAGACTCATCTAAAGGGTTTATAGCTCAGTGATAGAATATTTGACTGCAAATCAAGAGATCCCTGAGATACCTAAGAGGATAAATTATCCTCCACACAACTATTGGGAGCAAATAAAAATAAGAGCACTAAAATCACTAGGGATCAAGCAACAGAGGCAAGGAAGAGACATAAAGGAGCTCAAAAAGCACCATTGGACCTTCAAGAAGGCGCCACCCTCACTCAGGTGGACTCATTCCTTGTTCTTATTTTCTCTGCTTTTTCGGTTTTTATCCTTCATGTCTATCTATGTTTTGTGTCTCTACTTCATGATCATTAGTATGTAGTAACTATGTCTTAAAGCTATGAATAAATTCTATAAATCCTTCACCTCTCTTAAATAAAAAAATGTTTTTAATTCAAGAGAACAAGAAGTACATAAATTTCGAAAATTGTCCTTGAATTTAATTTAATTATATTGATGTGGTGACAATACTTTTTGTTTTCTGAATGAATGCTTAAACAGTGCATATTTTTTATCTTGTTGTTTAGGAATGTTAAAATTGTTGGCTCTTGAAAGAATGATGAACAAAGAGAAATGTTATTGATGATCTGAAAAATCATAAAATTCATTCTTGAAGCAAGAAAAAGCAGTGAAAAAGCAAAGGCTTGCGAAAAAAAAACTGGCGAAAAAAAATAGAAAGAAAAAGAAAAAGAAAGCAAAAAAAAGCCAATAGCCCTTAAAACCAAAGGCAAGGGTAAAAAGGATCCAAGGCTTTGAGCATCAATGGATAGGAGGTCCCAAGGAAATAAAATCCAGGCCTAAGCGGCTAAATCAAGCTGTCCCTAACCATGTGTTTGTGGCATGCAGCTCCAAGTGAAAAGCTTGAGACTGAGTGGTTAAAGTCGTTATCCAAAGCAAAAGAGTGTGCTTAAGAGCTCTGGACACCTCTAACTGGGGACTCTAGCAAAGCTGAGTCACAATCTGAAAAGGTTCACCCAGTCATGTGTCTGTGGCATTTATGTAGCCGGTGGTAATACTGGAAAACAAAATGCTTAGGGCCACGGCCAAGACTCATAAAAGTAGTTGTGTTCAAGAATCAACATACTTAACTAGGAGAATCAATAACACTATCTGAAATTCTAAGTTCCTAGAGATGCCAATCATTCTAAACTTCAAAGGAAAAAGTGAGATGCCAAAACTGTTCAGAAGCAAAAAGCTACAAGTCCCGCTCATCTAATTAGAATAAATATTCATTGATATTTTGGAATTTATAGTATATTATCTTCTTTTTATCCTATTTGATTTTCAGTTGCTTGGGGACAAGCAACAATTTAAGTTTGGTGTTGTGATGAGCGGATAATTTATACGCTTTTTGGCATTGTTTTTAGGTAGTTTTTAGTATGATCTAGTTACTTTTAGGGATGTTTTCATTAGTTTTTATGTTAAATTCACATTTCTGGACTTTACTAGGAGTTTTTATGTTTTTTTATGATTTCAGGTAAATTCTGGCTGAAATTGAGGGACCTGAGCAAAACTCTGAAAGAAAGGCTGACAAAGGACTGCTGATGCTGTTGGATTCTGACCTCCCTACACTCGAAATGGATTTTCTGGAGCTACAGAACTTCAAATGGCGCGCTCTCAACGGCGTCGGAAAGTAGACATCCAGAGCTTTCCAGAAATATATAATAGTCCATACTTTATTCGGGAATTGACGATGCAAACTGGCGCTCAACGCCAGTTCCATGTTGCTGTCTGGTGTCAAACGCCAGAAACACGTCACGACCCAGAGTTGAACGCCCAAAACACGTTACAACTTGGCGTTCAACTCCAAAAGAAGCCTCAGCTCGTGGATAGATCAAGCTCAGCCCAAACATACACCAAGTGGGCCCTGGAAGTGGATTTATACATCAATTACTTACTTCTGTAAACCCTAGCAGCTAGTTTATTATAAATAGGACTTTTTACTAGTGTATTAGCAATCTCTGGACGCCTAGTCCTTAGACCTTGGGGGCTGGCCTCTCGGCCATGCCTGAACCTTTCACTTATGTATTTTCAACGGTGGAGTTTCTACACACCATAGATTAAGGGTATGGAGCTCTGCTGTACCTCAAGTTTTAATGCAATTACTACTATTTTCTATTCAGTTCTCTTTATTCCTATTCTAAGATATTCGTTGCACTTCAACTTGATGAATGTGATGATCTGTGACACTCATCATCATTCTCACATATGAACGCGCGTGACTGACAACCACTTCCGTTCTACCTTAGACCGGGCACATATCTCTTGGATTCCTTAATCAGAATCTTCGTGGTATAAGCTAGAATTGATGGCGGCATTCATGAGAATCCGGAAAGTCTAAACCTTGTCTGTGGTATTTCGAGTAGGATTCTGGGATTTAATGACTGTGACGAGCTTCAAACTCCTGAAGGTTGGGCGTTAGTGACAAACGCAAAAGAATCAAGGGATTCTATTCCAACCTGATTGAGAACCGACAGATGATTAGCCGTACTGTGACAAAGCATTTGGACCATTTTCACTGAGAGGATGGGATGCAGCCATTGACAACGGTGATGCCCTACATACAGCTTGCCATGGAAAGGAGTAAGAAGGTTTGAAGGAAGGCAGTAGGTGATGACAGGTCGTCATATACCCATTTTTCAAGCTAATTTCACTTGTTTTATTAGTCTTTATGCACTTTCTTGCATCCTAAGTAAGTGATTTGGAATGAAAATGCATAGCTTCTTTAAATCAAGCAACCATCATTAAATTGATGCTAAATCATGAGGTTTAAGCAAGAATTAAGTGATTTTTAATGAATTATAAACCTTATGAGTTTAGAGATACTTTGAGTGGTTGTTTTGGTTTCTTGTAGATGAAGAAAGGAAGAAAAGAGGAAAAGCGTGGCTTAAAGAAAGCGTGGCCCAAGGGAAGGAGAAGTGTGCCGCATGGAAGGGAGGAAGCAAACATTGCCCTCCACAAGGGCACACTGCCCTCCAGGAGGGCAACATAATGAAACAAGCTTGAGAAGCAACAATGCCCTGCCCTCCTCAAGGGCGGAGCACAATTTGATGCCAAGGATCAAGAAAAACAAAAACTCTGCCCTGCCCTCCTCAAGGGCAATATCGGGCTCATCAAAGGAATAAATTCAAGGAAGAAGCTCACCAATGCTTGCCACAAGGATCGAACACGGCACCATGAGGAAGCAAGGAACTTGGCCTTACTTTGATGCCAAGAAAATCAAGGAAAAGAGGTAGCGTGCGCGTCACCCGAGTTTCGAACGCGGAGCTTCAACCTTGGCACATTGCCCTGCCCTCCACAAGGGCAGGGCAGCATTTTGGTGATGCACACACGCGCACAAGATTGGCGCACCAAGGAGCCTCGGCCAGCAAGCACACACGCACGGGCAGCGAAATCTGGCGCACCAAAAAACTCTGCCCTGCCCTCCACAAGGGCAGGGCAGCATCCTGCAAGCATCAACGCACGCACGCACAAGGCCGCACGCATCATTTCCTGCCCTGCCCTCCACAAGGGCAGGCAGCCTCCTGGGAGTTACTTTCTTCATGGGCTGAAATTGGATTAAAAATTCAATTAAATTCATTTCTTCACCAATTCAAAAGCCCATCCAAATTCCAAAATCCAAGAATAGAAAGTGTATAATAGGAATTAGTTTGATGTAATTAGAACCTTTTTTGACACTTTTACTATTTACCTTTACTTTGAGCTTTCTTTTCACTTGAGAATTGAGAGCTTCTTTTGATTTTGAATTTTGAGAGCTAGGAACTGAGATTTCAGGGGATTGGGGAGGAGAATTGATCTCTCTTCTTCCTCGTTCTTGCTGGAGCATTTTTACTTTTCTTGTTTGAGTCTTGGGTGTGAAGAATTGAGGAATTTCTGTCTCAATCTCCATTCAAGATTTCTTGAATTCCTCTTCTGCATAATTGAGTTCAATTACATTCTCTTTACTGCTTCTTCTTTAATTTCTTGTTAATTGCTTTGTGAATTTGGATCTGTGAAGGCAATTGAGATCTAGACTTTGCTATCTATTCTCTGGAGTCCTGAGATCCCATTTTCCTTTTGGTTCTTCTGTGAACCCCTGCTGTAATTCAATTCCATTTCCTGTTTGAATTCTAGTTACTTCTAATTCAACTTCTGCTTTATTAATTGTTGCAATTTAATTTCCCTTGCTTGAATTCTGAAATCCCAATCCTCAAATGCCTTTTCATTACTGCAATTTATATTCCTTGCATTTTAAGTTACTGCAACTTACATTTCTTGCACTTTAAGCTGCAGTCATTTAATTTCTTGCTCTTTAAGATTCAGGTCTTTTACTTTCAGTTTTCTTTAATTTCTGCAATTCTTCCCTTCCCCTTTACATTTTCTGTTATTTACTTACTGTTGGATGCAAAATCACTCAACCAAAACTTGATTCGCTTGACTAAATCAACCACTAAACTAAAATTGCTCAATCCTTCAATCCCTGTGGGATCGACCTCACTCATGTGAGTTATTATTACTTGATGCGACCCGGTACACTTGTCGGTGAGTTTTGTGTTGGATCGTTTTCCACACATCAAGTTTTTGGCGCCGTTGCCGGGGATTGAAATAGATTGACAATGATTAAGTGAAGTGGAGATCTAGATCAAGCACTTTTTCTTTATTTTTTAACTAACACACTAACTGTTTGAGAATTTGCCTCTATCAACTCACTAACTGTTTGAGGGTTTATCTCAACTAACTACACTCAATTCTCAAGAGTGCTGCTGTTTGTTCCTCCTGATTGTTTGCGTGCCACAGGAAATCAAGTCTCTACAGACGAAGAGTATCATGACATGAAGCCACCACTTATTACACTAATTAAGAACAATTGCTCTTATGATGGAAATCCATTGGAAGATCCTCAACAGCACATATCCACTTTTCTAAGGACTTGTGATGCTGTCAAAACTGATGGTCCAGATCATGACACTTATAAGATCTTGTTATTCCCTTTCTCATTAAAGGGTGAAGCTGCACAATGGTTTGAAACTTTTCCCCAAGGAAGTATCACTAGTTGGGATGATTTGGTCACCAAATTTCTGGCCAAATTCTCCTCATCCAGACAGATCATCCAGCTGAAAAAGGGGGGACATCTATTCACACAAGGAGAAGAAGAACCATTCTTCAAGGCCTGGGAAAGATACAAGAAGGCAACTGATAAAGTGGGTTTCCGAGCTTTCTATGAAGGACTAACCCCAGAAACAAGAAAAGCAGTGGATTACTTCTCAGATGGCCTACTTAAAGCAACAACAACGGCAATTGCAAATTTCAATGACAAAAGAGTCATGAACCAACACTCATTCGAGAAACCACAGAATGCAATTTCAGAAAAAGAAGTGATGAAACTTGAAGGAATGAAGGCATCCATGAACCTGAACAAACAAATGCACCATCAAACACAGCAACACATGGAGCTGAGGGATAGAAAAGTTGATTGCCTGCTGTCTGCTGCAGTGAATGCCCAATTTCCACCATGGAGGCCCCATTCTTATCTAAAAATGGGGGAGTCCCGACATCAGGAACAAGGAAGTTTCAACCAGAGCAAATCCATGACCCCAAACAACCAACATCACTCATCCACCAATGCCAATCAAAGCCAATACTCATAAAACACACACTTCCAGACTCATTCCAACTGGAGAAGGACCGAGTACCAAAATCACGAACCAAGGAACTTCAATTACAACAACCCCAACTTCACAAACCAGCAAAAACACCATTATGGTAACAACAACCACTACATGCCGCCACCACACCCACCCTTCCAACCTTTAACATCTCATAACCGATCAATCTCACAAGACTCTCAGAGGATCACGAACTTGGAGATCTTAATAGAGAGAATGATGAAACACCAAGAGGAGATAACAAGGAACCAAGAGATGTCAATCAGAGGAATTGAGGAGCAGATAGCTCAACTGGCGAAGTACTTTGCAGAAATGGGTGAGAAGAAGACAAATACTTTCCTCAGAACCACTGAAGACAACCCAACTAACAACGAAGATGCCACAAAGAAGGAAGGATGGAAAAGGATCATAGAGGAAAGTAAGAGAACCTTGGACAAAGAAAGTACCAGCCAAGAAAAACACAACAAGGAAGTCTTTCAAGGAGAGACAGAGGATAGAATTAAAGAAAAACAGAAAAGCCCCACTGGAAAATTTTCACTAGGGGATAGAGTAATGATCAACATTCAAACCATGAAGGTGTCCCCACAGTTGTCTGATCACTACATTGTGACTAAGATCCTTCCACAGGAATTCATAGAGGTCATCAAAGAGGAAACCGGAAGGAAGTTCACAGTGAAGAAAGACAAGCTAAGGCACTGTGATTTGCAACTTTCATGATCAGCAGAAGGGAAAATGTCAAGCTAGTGACAATAAAGAAGCGCTTGTTGGGAGGCAACCCAACCTGAGGTAGTTTTCTTTTCATAGCTTTCTCAATAAAAATGTTGAATAATTGGTATGCATTGCAAGGAGCTAAGTTTGGTGTTGCACACCAAAACAACTTAAGGGAGAATGAAAGATTCTAAGTTTGGTGTTCCACCAAAAATCTCATTTAAAAAGAACATTCTCACTACCTGCACAATGCTAGCTCCAAGCAATCAGACAAATTATTCAACTATTTAACTGCTTTTTAGCTTGGACTCCGTAACCTTTAGCAAGGATACAAGGTTTCACATATGGTTAACTTGTTGCATCAGAGGCAGTGGCAAGTAATTAAGTTTGGTGTTCTCACACCAAGATAAATCCAAGAGCCACACTCAATTTATGCATACTAACCATGCACTTAAGGGCTTGAGAAGCAAGCAACTTTGAGAATTATGCAGGACATAAGTCAACAATTGAAGATATTGTGCATCTTAACTTAAAGAAAACACAACAGAAGGAAGAATCAAAGGTCTGCAACTTCAAAGGTTGTATCTAAACTTAATCCTTGCTGCTATGAATTGTTTTGAACATGGGAACCATTATATATCCTGCTAAAGTGTTTATCTAGTTGCAAGTGAAGTTGTTTAATCAAGTATGATAATCTGCATGATGCTTGTCATTCATCACTTAGCTTGAATTTTGTTTTGTTTCCCATATGCTTGAATAAAAGAGAATTGTTTAAATTAGAAAGTAAATATCCAATGTTGCATAAGTTAGAATGGAAGTTAATGGTGGTGTATGTGTTTGATTAAATGCATAACTCATAAAATAATTGCTGCATGATGTCATTTTCATTAAAGAGTGAGCTAGCTTGCTGTTATAAAGGTTCTTATTAGTAAAGAAAAAGCCCTTGAAAACAAAAATAAAACAGAAAGAAAAGGAAGAAGAAAAAGCCAATGTGGCAAGAAAAACAAAAGAATAAAGGCTGGACACCAATAGCTTGGACCCTAGGACACATGCCTGTGGTGTTCTTGTACTAGGATATGCTTGGATAAGTAAATTCTGAGGGGTATTTCAAAACCCGGTCACTTAGATCAACTGATTTGGGATGACCAATTGAAAGTCCACAATAAAGAGCAACCTAGATACAGAGCATTTAGTTATCCAAAGAGATGCTGGGCATCAATGATCCTAGGAAGAAGTAGTGAGCCATGTGTCTGTGGTGGAAGATATTGATTAAAAATAAAGCCAAAGGCTACTACTACAACATTAGACACCAAGCCTTCAAAGAATAATAAGCTTGATAAGCAACATGAGAAAAGAAAAGTTAGCAAGGGAGCAAAGAAAGAATAAACCTTATAACAGCAAGTATAGCAAGCTTTTGAGGAAGAATGTATATTATGTAACAGCAACAATAATTGAGTTATCATTGTCTGCATAAAAACTCCATAAGTTAAGTTCTGCTATATGCCTAATAAGGATATGTTTCTTTTCTTGTTCATTTCATTTTCTCATAGTTTTGATGCTTGCTTGGGGACAAGCAAGAATTAAGTTTGGTGTTGTGATGACAGGTCATCATATACCCATTTTTCAAGCTAATTTCACTTGTTTTATTAGTCTTTATGCACTTTCTTGCATCCTAAGTAAGTGATTTGGAATGAAAATGCATAGCTTCTTTAAATCAAGCAACCATCATTAAATTGATGCTAAATCATGAGGTTTAAGCAAGAATTAAGTGATTTTTAATGAATTATAAACCTTACGAGTTTAGAGATACTTTGAGTGGTTATTTTAGTTTCTTGTAGATGAAGAAAGGAAGAAAAGAGGAAAAGCGTGGCTTAAAGAAAGTGTGGCCCAAGGGAAGGAGAAGTGTGCCGCATGGAAGGGAGGAAGCAAACATTGCCCTCCACAAGGGCACACTGCCCTCCAGGAGGGCAACATAATGAAACAAGCTTGAGAAGCAACAATGCCCTGCCCTCCTCAAGGGCGGAGCACAATTTGATGCCAAGGATCAAGGAAAACAAAAACTCTGCCCTGCCCTCCTCAAGGGCAATATCGGGCTCATCAAAGGAATAAATTCAAGGAAGAAGCTCACCAATGCTTGCCACAAGGATCGAACACGGCACCATGAGGAAGCAAGGAACTAGGCCTTACTTTGATGCCAAGAAAATCAAGGAAAAGAGGTAGCGTGTGCGTCACCCGAGTTTCGAACGCGGAGCTTCAACCTTGGCACATTGCCCTGCCCTCCACAAGGGCAGGGCAGCATTTTGGTGATGCACACACGCGCACAAGATTGGCGCACCAAGGAGCCTCGGCCAGCAAGCACACACGCACGGGCAGCAAAATCTGGCGCACCAAAAAACTCTGCCCTGCCCTCCACAAGGGCAGGGCAGCATCCTGCAAGCATCAACACACGCACGCACAAGGCCGCACGCATCATTTCCTGCCCTGCCCTCCACAAGGGCAGGGCAGCCTCCTTGGAGTTACTTTCTTCATGGGCTGAAATTGGATTAAAAATCCAATTAAATTAATTTCTTCACCAAATCAAAAGCCCATCCAAATTCCAAAATCCAAGAATAGAAAGTGTATAAATAGGAGTTAGTTTGATGTAATTAGAACCTTTTTTGACACTTTTACTATTTACCTTTACTTTGAGCTTTCTTTTCACTTGAGAATTGAGAGCTTCTTTTGATTTTGAATTTTGAGAGCTAGGAACTGAGATTTCAGGGGATTGGGGAGGAGAATTGATCTCTCTTCTTCCTCGTTCTTGCTGGAGCATTTTTACTTTTCTTGTTTGAGTCTTGGGTGTGAAGAATTGAGGAATTTCTGTCTCAATCTCCATTCAAGATTTCTTGAATTCCTCTTCTGTATAATTGAGTTCAATTACATTATCTTTACTGCTTCTTCTTTAATTTCTTGTTAATTGCTTTGTGAATTTGGATCTGGGAAGGCAATTGAGATCTAGACTTTGCTATCTAGTCTCTGGAGTCCTGAGATCCCATTTTCTTTTTGGTTCTTCTGTGAACCCCTGCTGCAATTCAATTTCATTTCCTGTTTGAATTCTAGTTACTTCTAATTCAACTTCTGCTTTATTAATTGTTGCAATTTAATTTTCCTTGCTTGAATTCTGAAATCCCAATCCTCAAATGCCTTTTCATTACTGCAATTTATATTCCTTGCATTTTAAGTTACTGCAATTTACATTTCTTGCACTTTAAGCTTCAGTCATTTAATTTCTTGCTCTTTAAGATTCAGCTCGTTTACTTTCAGTTTTCTTTAATTTCTGCAATTCTTCCCTTCCCCTTTACATTTTCCGTTATTTACTTACTGTTGGATGCAAAATCACTCAACCAAAACTTGATTCGCTTGACTAAATCAACCACTAAACTAAAATTGCTCAATCCTTCAATCCCTGTGGGATCGACCTCACTCATGTGAGTTATTATTACTTGATGCGACCCGGTACACTTGCCGGTGAGTTTTGTGTTGGATCGTTTTCCACACATCAAGTAGGAAAGCAGAGATCCAAAAGGGACAATTCATCTCCATGCACTTATCTGAAATTCCCACCATTAATTTACATAAGTATTTCTATCCTATTTTATTTATCTTTTAATTATCTAATCTCCCATAACCACATGGATAAGCCTGACTGAGATTTACAAGATGACCATAGCTTGCTTTATACCAACAATCTCCGTGGGATCGACCCTTACTCACGTAAGGTATTACTTGGACGACCCAGTGCACTTGCTGATTAGTTGTGCGAAGTTGTGAACCATGGTATTGGCACCAAGTTTTTGGCGCCATTGCCAGGGAAAGAAAGAGTGATGAATTTTACATAAACATATGAATCACAATTTCGTGCACCAATTATGCATCATCAAATTATCATGCAATTCTGGTAAAAATCTCATGAAATCATGCAAAATTCACAATAGTTGCTTGAATTAATGTATAAGTGTATATTCACCCAAAACTTGCCTTATTCACTAAGAAAATGCATAAAACTACCCTAAAATAGTAAAGAAAAGGTCAGTGAAACTGGCATAAATGCCCTGGCATAAATCATCCATCTCAAGCAACCTATATTCAAGTGGGAAAGTAAAGCTTAGGGATAAGAAGGTTACTGATGAGCGGATAATTTGTACGCTTTTTGGCATTGTTTTTAGTATGTTTTTAGTATCTTTTAGTTAGTTTTTAGTATATTTTTATTAGTTTTTAGTTAAAATTCACTTTTCTGGACTTTACTATGAGTTTGTGTGTTTTTCTGTGATTTCAGGTATTTTCTAACTGAAATTGAAGGTTCTGAGCAAAAATCTGATTCAGAGACTGAAAAGGACTGCAGATGCTGTTGGATTCTGACCTTCCTGCACTCGAAGTGGATTTTCTGGAGCTACAGAAGCCCAATTGGCGCGCTCTCAACGGCGTTGGAAATTAGACATCCTGGGCTTTCCAGCAATATATGATAGTCCATCCTTTGCCCAAGATTTGATGGCCCAAATCGGCGTTCAAAGTCACCCTCAGGAATTCCAGCGTTAAACGCTGGAACTGGCATAAAACTTGGAGTTAAACGCCCAAACTGGCATGAAAGCTGGCGTTTAACTCCAGAAAAGGTCTCTACACGAAAATGCTTCAATGCTCAGCCCAAGCACACACCAAGTGGGCCCGGAAGTAGATTTTTCTGTCATTTACTCATTTCTGTAAACCTTAGGATACTAGTTTACTATTTATAGGATCTTTTGACATTGTATCAAGGACCTCATGACATTTTACACGTTCCTTTGTGTACATTCCACGGCATGAGTCTCTAAACCCCATGGTTGGGGGTGAGGAGCTCTGCTGTGTCTTGATGGATTAATGCAATTACTACTGTTTCTTATTCAATCATGCTTGCTTCCATTCTAAGATATCACTTGTTCTTAACTCGGATGAATGTGATGATCCGTGACACTCATCATATTCTCAACTATGAACGTGTGCTTGACAACCACCTCCGTTCTACCTTAGATTGAGTAGATATCTCTTGGATTCCTTAACCAGAATCTTCGTGGTATAAGCTAGAACTGATGGCGGCATTCAGGAGAATCCGGAAGGTCTAAACCTTGTCTGTGGTATTCTAAGTAGGATTCAATGATTGAATGACTGTGACGTGCTTCAAACTCCTAGCAGGCGGGGCGTTAGTGACAGACGCAAAAGGATCGATGGATTCTATTCCGGCCTGACCGAGAACCGACAGCTGATTAGCCATGCTGTGACAGAGCATAGGAACATTTTCACTGAGAGGATGGGAGGTAGCCACTGACAACAGTGAAACCCTACATACAGCTTGCCATGGAAGGAGCCTTGCGTGTTTGATGAAGAAGACAGTAGGAAAGCAGAGATTCAGAAGATGGAGCATCTCCAAAACCTCAACCTATTCCCCATTACTGCAAAACAAGTACTTATTTCATGTTCTTTTGCTTTTCACAATCAATCCTGATAATTTCTGATATCCTGACTAAGATTTACAAGATAACCATAGCTTGCTTCAAGCCGACAATCTCCGTGGGATCGACCCTTGCTCACGCAAGGTATTACTTGGACGACCCAGTGCACTTGCTGGTTAGTTGTGCGGGATTGCAAAAGTGTTATTGCAATTTCGTGCACCAAGTTTTTGGCGCCGTTGCCGGGGATTGTTCGAGTTTGGACAACTGACGGTTTATCTTGTTGCTTAGATTAGGACTGTTTTATTTTTATTAGTTTAGAGTCTTTTAGTTGAGTCTAGTTTCATATTCTAAGTTTGGTGTCAATTGCATGCTTTTGTTTTCCTTTTAAAATTTTCGATTTTGCATGTTCTTAGTCCCTTTTTGATTCATAAAAATTCTAAGTTTGGTGTCCTCTTTGTGTTTTTCCTTTAAAATTTTCGAAAATTAGTGTTTGATTTTCTAAAAATTTTAAGTTTGGTGTCTTTTTGTGGTTTTTCTCTTTCCTCTGTTCAAAAATCAAATCTTTTTCATAAAACTTTTCAATCATATCTTTCTAATTGCTTTTTTCAAAATCTTTTTAATTAACTAATTGATTCAGTTCTTAATTTGCTTTGATTTTGTTTTCTTTTTGATTTTCGAATTTTTTTTTAATCTCCTTTTATTTTATTTTAATTTTTTTCGTTTAATTCAAAAAAAAAAAAACAAAACAAAATTTATCTATTTGCAATCATTATCATTTCCCTTTTGTCCATTATGGACCTAAGAGGGATTGATCAGTTCAAAAGGACTCTGGGGTCATATGCTAACCCCATCACAGCTGCATATGGGAGTAGCATCTGTACACCTCCCATCAAAGCAAGCAGCTTTGAGCTAAATCCTCAACTCATTATCATAGTGCAGCAAAACTGCCAGTATTCCGGTCTTCCACAGGAAGAACCTACTGAGTTTCTGGCACAGTTCTTACAAATTGCTGACACAGTACATGATAAAGAGGTAGATCAGGATGTCTACAGACTATTACTGTTTCCATTTGCTGTAAAGGATCAAGCTAAAAGGTGGTTGAATAACCAACCTACAGCAAGCATAAAGACATGGAAACAGTTGTCAGAAAAATTCCTGAATCATTTTTACCCTCCAAAGAGGATGACACAGCTAAGGCTGGACATCCAAGGCTTTAAACAAGAGGATAATGAATCCCTTTATAATGCCTGGGAGAGGTATAGAGGTATGCTTAGAAAATGCCCCTCTGAAATGTTTTTCAGAGTGGGTACAGTTAGACATCTTCTACTATGGGCTTACAGAAAAAGCTCAGATGTCTTTAGACCACTCAGCTGGTGGATCTATACACATGAGGAAGACAATTGAAGAAGCTCAAGAGCTTATAGACACTGTTGCTAGAAACCAATACTTATATTCTAGCAATGAGTTCGTTCCAAAAGAGGAAGTCATGGCATTAGTCACTGATCCTAATCCTCAAGAACAGATGAATGAGCTTAATCAACAATTGCTCCTGATGACAGAACAGTTAGCAGAATTTAAAGAAATGCTCCATGATACTAAGGTTGCTAACAAGAACATAGAACTGCATTTGAATCAAGCAAAACAGTAAATATCTAAACAAATAACAGAAGAATGTCAAGCAGTTCAACTGAGGAGTGGGAGAACACTGAATACCACTGCTCAAAAGAGCAAAAAGCCAAACAGGGAACAATTGACAAAGGATAACCAAACCACTGTTCAAAATCCCTCTGAGGACAGTAAGAGCCCAGAGAGGAATGTTATTGGCGTTCAAACGCCAGAAAGGGAAGGAAAGTTGGCGTTAAACGCCCATTCCTTGCCCAGTTCTGGCGTTCAAACGCCAGAAAAGGGAGAGAAGTTGGCGTTTAACGCCCAAACTTCACCCATTCCTGGCGTTCAAACGCCAAGGGAAGATCAGACACCTAAGAGTGCTGACAGTAATCCCTCTAAAAAGGCTTCTTCAACCACTTCTGTAAGGAATAAGCCTGCAGCATCTAAGGTTGAAGAATATCAAGCCAAGATGCCTTATCCTCAGAAACTCCGCAAAGCGGAACATGATAAGCAATTTGCCCGCTTTGCAGACTATCTAAGGACTCTTGAAATAAAGATTCCGTTTGCAGAGGCACTTGAGCAAATACCTTCTTATGCTAAGTTCATGAAAGAGATCTTAAGTCATAAGAAGGATTGGAGAGAAACTGAAAAAGTGTTTCTCACTGAAGAATGCAGTGCAGTCATTCTGAAAAGCTTACCAGAAAAGCTTCAAGATCCTGGAAGCTTCATGATACCATGCACATTAGAAGGTGCTTGCACCAAGACAGCTCTATGTGATCTTGGAGCAAGCATCAATCTAATACCTGCATCCACTATCAGAAAGCTTGGGTTGGCTGGAGAAGTCAAACCAACCAGGATATGCCTCCAACTTGCTGATGGCTCCATTAAACACCCATCAGGCATAATAGAGGACATGATTGTCAAGGTTGCGCCCTTCGCCTTTCCAACTGACTTTGTGGTGCTGGAAATGGAGGAGCACAAGAGTGCAACTCTCATTCTAGGAAGACCTTTCCTAGCAACTGGACGAACTCTCATTGATGTACAAAGAGGGGAAGTAACCCTGAGAGTCAATGAGGATGAGTTCAAGTTGAATGCTGTAAAAGCCATGCAGCATCCAGACACACCAAATGACTGCATGGGCGCTAACATTATTGACTCTCTGGTAGAAGAGATCAATATGGCTGAGAGCCTAGAATCAGAGCTTGAGGACATCTTCAAAGATGCTCAACCTGATCAAGAAGAACTAGAGGAAGCAAAGGAATTTTCGAAAATTCCTCAGGAGGAGGATAAACCTCCCAAACCTGAACTCAAACCTCTACCACCATCCCTGAAGTATGCATTTCTGGGAGAGGGTGACACTTTTCCAGTGATTATAAGCTCTGCTTTAAATCCACAGGAAGAGGAAGCACTGATTCAAGTGCTAAGGACACACAAGACAGCTCTTGGGTGGTCCATAAGCGATCTCAAGGGCATTAGCCCAGCTAGATGCATGCACAAGATCCTGTTGGAGGATAATGCCAAACCAGTGGTCCAACCACAAAGGAGGCTAAATCCAGCCATGAAGGAGGTAGTGCAGAAAGAGGTCACTAAATTACTAGAGGCTGGGATTATTTATCCTATTTCTGATAGCCCCTGGGTGAGCCCTGTCCAAGTTGTCCCCAAAAAGGGAGGCATGACAGTGGTTCATAATGAAAAAAATGAACTGGTTCCTACAAGAACAGTCACAGGGTGGCGCATGTGCATTGACTACAGAAGGCTCAATACAGCCACCAGAAAGGATCATTTTCCTTTACCATTCATAGACCAAATGCTAGAAAGACTAGCTGGTCATGATTACTACTGCTTTTTGGATGGCTATTCAGGTTACAACCAAATTGCAGTAGATCCTCAGGACCAAGAGAAAACAGCATTTACTTGCCCTTCTGGCGTGTTTGCCTACAGAAGGATGCCTTTTGGTCTGTGCAATGCACCTGCAACCTTTCAGAGGTACATGCTCTCTATCTTCTCAGATATGGTAGAGAAATTTCTGGAAGTCTTCATGGACGACTTCTCAGTATATGGAGACTCATTCAGCTCCTGTCTTAATCACCTAGCACTTGTCCTGAAAAGATGCCAAGAGACTAACCTGGTTTTAAACTGAGAGAAATGTCACTTCATGGTGACTGAGGGAATTGTCCTTGGACATAAAATTTCAAGCAGGGGAATAGAGGTGGATAAGGCAAAGGTAGAGGTAATTGAAAAATTACCACCACCTGCCAATGTTAAGGCAATCAGAAGCTTTCTGGGGCATGCAGGATTTTATAGAAGGTTTATAAAGGATTTTTCGAAAATTGCAAAACCTTTGAGTAACCTGCTAGCTGCTGACACACCATTTGTGTTTGACACACAGTGTCAGCAGGCGTTTGAGACCCTGAAAGCTAAACTGGTCACAGCACCAGTCATCTCTGCACCAGATTGGGCATTACCATTTGAATTAATGTGTGATGCCAGTGATCATGCCATTGGTGCAGTGTTGGGACAGAGGCATAATAAACTTCTGCATGTCATTTACTATGCTAGCCGTGTTCTAAATGATGCACAGAAGAATTACACAACCACAGAAAAAGAATTACTTGCAGTGGTTTATGCCATTGACAAGTTTAGATCTTATCTAGTAGGATCCAAGGTGGTTGTGTACACTGACCATGCTGCTCTTAAATACTTACTCACAAAGCAGGATTCAAAACCCAGGCTTATCAGATGGGTGTTGCTTCTGCAAGAGTTTGATATAGAAATAAGAGACAGAAAAGGGACAGAGAACCAAGTAGCTGATCATCTGTCCCGAATAGAACCAGTAGTTGGGGCGTCCCTCCCTTCTACTGAGATCTCTGAGACTTTCCCAGATGAGCAACTCTTTGCCATTCAGAAAGCTCCATGGTTTGCAGATATTGCAAATTATAAAGCTGTGAGGTTCATACCCAAGGAGTATAGCAGTGTGCAAAGAAAGAAATTGCTTTCAGATGCCAAGTACTACCTCTGGGATGAACCATATCTCTTTAAGAGATGTGCTGACGGAGTGATCCGCAGATGTGTACCCAGAGAAGAAGCACAAAGGATCCTATGGCATTGCCATGGATCACAGTATGGAGGACATTTTGGAAGTGAGCGAACAGCCACTAAAGTCCTCCAGTGTGGCTTCTACTGGCCTACTCTCTATAAAGATTCTCGAGAGTTTGTGCGTAACTGTGACAGTTGCCAAAGAGCTGGTAACCTGCCTCACGGATATGCCATGCCTCAACAAGGGATATTAGAGATAGAATTGTTTGATGTATGGGGAATTGACTTCATGGGTCCATTCCCACCATCATACTCAAACACTTACATTCTGGTGGCAGTGGACTATGTATCTAAGTGGGTAGAAGCAATTGCTACACCCACTAATGATACTAAGACCGTGCTAAAGTTCCTCCAGAAACACATCTTCAGCAGATTTGGTGTTCCCAGAGTACTAATCAGTGATGGGGGCACTCATTTCTGCAATAAACAGCTATACTCTGCTATGGTTAGATATGGAATCAGCCATAAAGTGGCAACTCCGTATCATCCACAGACAAATGGGCAAGCTGAAGTCTCTAACAGAGAGCTAAAAAGAATCCTAGAACGGACTGTGATAGCCCGAAGAAAGGATTGGGCAAAGAGCTTGGATGATGCTCTGTGGGCATACAGAACAGCATTCAAGACTCCTATAGGAACCTCTCCATACCAACTGGTGTATGGGAAGGCCTGTCATTTGCCTGTGGAACTGGAACATAAAGCCTACTGGGCAACCAGATTCCTAAACATGGATGCTCAGTTAGCTGGTGAAAAAAGATTGCTCCAGTTAAATGAGCTAGAAGAGTTCAGACTCAATGCCTTTGAAAATGCAAAAATTTATAAGGAAAAGGCAAAGAAGTGGCATGACAAGAAATTGTCAACCAGAGTCTTTGAGCCAGGACAAAAAGTTCTGCTCTTCAACTCTAGGCTCAAATTGTTTCCTGGAAAACTCAAATCCCGATGGAGGGGTCCGTATGTGATTACAGGAGTGTCACCATATGGATATGTTGAGCTTCAGGATATTGATTCTGATAAAAAGTTCATTGTTAACGGACTGAGAATCAAGCATTATCTTGAAGGCAATTTTGAGCAGGAATGCTCAAAACTGAGACTTGAGTGATTCTCAGTGAAGGTCCAGCTAAAGACAGTAAAGAAGCGCTTGCTGGGAGGCAACCCAGTCATTAGGAGGTTATATGATTTGTTCTTACAGAGGCAAGTATCAAAAATGAAGGAATTCACAGAGTTACAGAAGGATTCAGCTCAAAAAACAGAGAAAATGAGCTTACTGGCGAAAAAACGCCAATAAGGGGCATTTTGGGCGTTAAACGCCAGAATGGGTACCATTCTGGGCGTTTAACGCCAGGAATGGTCCCATTTTGGGCGTTAAACGCTAGAATGGGCACCATTCTGGGCGTTTAACGCCAGGTGTGCAGCATCCTGGGCGTTTTGGAAAAACGCCCAGTGATAAAGGAATTCTGGCGTTTAACGCCAGCCAGGGCACCTGGCTGGGCGTTAAACGCCCAAAAGGGGCATCAAATGGGCGTTAAACGCCAGAATGGGTGCCATTCTGGGCGTTTAACGCCAGAAAGGTGGGGGGACCACAATTTTGTTTTCAAACCAAATTTTTTTCAAACTTTCCCTTTCTTACCCATACTTTTCTACAAAATCACACTTCAACCATTCATCATTCACTTTCAAATCTTCAAAAATCAAAACCATTCTTCAAATCTATTTTAAATCAATTCCAAATATTGTTCAAAAACTCACATTTCTCTCAAATTCTTTCCATATCTTCTAAAACCTCCTTTCAAATTTCTCTTCTCTTTTCGAAATCTCCCCTCCCCACCTTATAAATACACGTTTGTCCCCCCTCATTCCACCACACCATTCGAATTTTCTCTTCCTCTCTCTCTCTTCTCTTCTTTCTTTTGCTTGAGGACAAGCAAACCTCTAAGTTTGGTGTACTTTTCCATGATCACTAAGCCAAGATTCATCAAGATCATGGCTCCTAAGGGAAAACAAACCAATTTAAGAGGAAAGAAAGAGAATAATCCAAAGAATCTTTGGAACCAAGAGAAGTTCTTAACCAAAGAACATGAAGACCATTATCACAAGATAATGGGTCTGAGGTCAGTGATCCCGGAAGTTAAATTTGATCTGAAAGAAGATGAATATCCGGGGATCCAAGAGCAAATTCGAAACAGAAGATGGGAAGTTCTAACCAATCCTGAGATAAAGGTTGGAAGGAACATGGTTCAGGAATTCTACTCAAATCTGTGGTTAACAGATAAGCAGAGAATGACTGGAACTGCTTACCATACTTACAGAACTATGGTCAGAGGGAAAGTTATGTACTTTCATCTGGACAAAATAAGAGAAATCTTCAAATTACCTCAACTGCAAGATGATCCTGACTCCTTTAATAGGAGGATGGTGAGAGCAGATAAAGGGTTGGATCAAGTTCTAGAGGACATATGCCTCCCTGGAACTAAGTGGATAACCAATTCTAAGGGTGTCCCAAACCAACTCAAGAGAGGAGACCTCAAACCAATTGCAAGAGGTTGGCTAGACTTTATTGGGCGTTCTATATTGCCCACTAGCAACCGTTCGGAAGTCACCATCAAGAGAGCAGTGATGATTCAGTGCATTATGCTTGGAAAAGAAGTGGAGATTCATCATGTGATTGCTTGTGAGATCTACACAATTGCAAATAAAAATTCCACTGAAGCCAAACTGGCTTATCCAAGCTTGATCTCCTTGCTCTGTAAAGAGGCTGGGGTGAAGATGGGAGTAGATGAATTCATACCCATTGAACATCCAATCACCAAGAAGTCAATAGAAGGACAAGTGCAAGACAATTCTATCAAAAGGAGGGCGCAGGAGTTCCTCCCTGAATTTCCTGAAATTGGCTACTGGGCCAGCCTAGAAGCATCTATCACCAAGTTGCAAGAGACTATGGAGCAACTTAAGGAAGAACAGCAGAATCAGAACTGCATGCTCTGCAAATTGCTGAAGGAACAAGAGAAGCAGGGGCGTGAACTCCAAGAGATGAAACGCCAAAAGCTCTCCTCTCAAGCTGAGGGAGCATCCACTTCTCAAAATCAAGGTTGTTGAGTCCTAACTCTGTGAAAACCTCTATCATTAGGAGCCTATGTTTTGCGTTTTTTTTATGTTCTATTTCTAGTTTCATCTTATATTTATTTTCTGAGTCTTGTTCTTAATTCATAATTAATAAAATTTGAAGTTTATGCCTTAAAGCTATGAATGTCCTATGAATCCATCACCTCTCTTAAATGAAAAAAATGCTTTAATCACAAAAGAACAAGAAGTACAGGATTTCGAAATTTATCCTTGAAACTAGTTGAATTAGTTTGATGTGGTGACAATACTCTTTGTTTTTCTGAATGAATGCTTGAACAGTGCATATGTCTTTTGAATTTGTTATTCTTGAATGTTAAAATTGTTGGCTCTTGAAAGAATGATGAAAAAAAAGAGACATGTTATTGAGGATCTGAAAAATAAAAAAAAAATGATTCTTGAAGCAAGAAAAAGCAGTGAATACAAAAAAAAAGAGAATAAGAAAAAGAAAGAAATAAAAAGTTGTGATCCAAGGCAAAAAGAGTGTGCTTAAGAACCCTGGACACCTCTAATTGGGGACTCTAGCAAAGCTGAGCCACAATCTAAAAAGGTTCACCCAATTATGTGTCTGTGGCATGTATGTATCCGGTGGTAATACTGGAAGACAGAGTGCTTTGGGCCACAGCCAAGACTCATAAAGTAGCTGTGTTCAAGAATCATCATACTTAACTAGGAGAATCAATAACACTATCTGGATTCTGAGTTCCTAAAGAAGCCAATCATTCTGAATTTCAGAGGATAGAGTGAGATGCCAAAACTGTTCGGAGGCAAAAAGCTACTAGTCCCGCTCATCTAATTGGAACTATGTTTCTTTGATATTTTGGAGTCTATAGTATATTCTCTTCTTTTTATTCTATTTTGATTTTCAGTTGCTTGGGGACAAGCAACAATTTAAGTTTGGTGTTGTGATGAGCGGATAATTTGTACGCTTTTTGGCATTGTTTTTAGTATGTTTTTAGTATCTTTTAGTTAGTTTTTAGTATATTTTTATTAGTTTTTAGTTAAAATTCACTTTTCTGGACTTTACTATGAGTTTGTGTGTTTTTCTGTGATTTCAGGTATTTTCTGACTGAAATTGAAGGTTCTGAGCAAAAATCTGATTCAGAGACTGAAAAGGACTGCAGATGCTGTTGGATTCTGACCTCCCTGCACTCGAAGTGGATTTTCTGGAGCTACAGAAGCCCAATTGGCGCGCTCTCAACGGCGTTGGAAAGTAGACATCCTGGGCTTTCCAGCAATATATGATAGTCCATACTTTGCCCAAGATTTAATGGCCCAAATCGGCATTCAAAGTCACCCTCAGGAATTCCAGCGTTAAACGCTGGAACTGGCATAAAACTTGGAGTTAAACGCCCAAACTGGCATGAAAGCTGGCGTTTAACTCCAGAAAAGGTCTCTACATGAAAATGCTTCAATGCTCAGCCCAAGCACACACCAAGTGGGCCCGGAAGTAGATTTTTCTGTCATTTACTCATTTCTGTAAACCTTAGGATACTAGTTTACTATTTATAGGATCTTTTGACATTGTATCAAGGACCTCATGACATTTTACACGTTCCTTTGTGTACATTCCACGGCATGAGTCTCTAAACCCCATGGTTGGGGGTGAGGAGCTCTGCTGTGTCTTGATGGATTAATGCAATTACTACTGTTTCTTATTCAATCATGCTTGCTTCCATTCTAAGATATCACTTGTTCTTAACTCGGATGAATGTGATGATCCGTGACACTCATCATATTCTCAACTATGAACGTGTGCTTGACAACCACCTCCGTTCTACCTTAGATTGAGTAGATATCTCTTGGATTCCTTAACCAGAATCTTCGTGGTATAAGCTAGAACTGATGGCGGCATTCAGGAGAATCCGGAAGGTCTAAACCTTGTCTGTGGTATTCTGAGTAGGATTCAATGATTGAATGACTGTGACGTGCTTCAAACTCCTAGCAGGCGGGGCGTTAGTGACAGACGCAAAAGGATCGATGGATTCTATTCCGGCCTGACCGAGAACCGACAGCTGATTAGCCATGCTGTGACAGAGCATAGGAACATTTTCACTGAGAGGATGGGAGGTAGCCACTGACAACGGTGAAACCCTACATACAGCTTGCCATGGAAGGAGCCTTGCGTGTTTGATGAAGAAGACAGTAGGAAAGCAGAGATTCAGAAGATGGAGCATCTCCAAAACCTCAACCTATTCCCCATTACTGCAAAACAAGTACTTATTTCATGTTCTTTTGCTTTTCACAATCAATCCTGATAATTTCTGATATCCTGACTAAGATTTACAAGATAACCATAGCTTGCTTCAAGCCGACAATCTCCGTGGGATCGACCCTTGCTCACGCAAGGTATTACTTGGACGACCCAGTGCACTTGCTGGTTAGTTGTGCGGGATTGCAAAAGTGTTATTGCAATTTCGTGCACCAGTTACCCACTTGAATGAAAGAATGGATGGTTGCTTGGTGAGAGACGCTGCAACCGGCCTTGGCAAAGTAATTGCAATTCCCTTTTCCTCTTCTTGAATTACCTTGACCTCTTGACAAGCTTCCTCAATTTCAATTCCTTGTTCACCAACTTCTTCGATACATTCCTCATTGCTCAAGCCATGTGTCGGAGGTTGTGCAGGGTCCTCCTTGTCATGAATTTCACAATAGAATGAGGGAGGTTCAACAATTTCAAAAGGCACATTGGTTGGTGCGGAATCATCTTCAATGATGGAGCTTGCTTCTTGCTTAACCTCTTCCAATCTTTCATCATTCATACTATGCTTTGGAGGTTGTGCATTATCCCCCTTCACCATCAATTCCTAGCTCAATGGAAGAAGGTTCAACAACTTCCACAAAATCATCAATAACATCACTTGGTGTGGAAGTGTTTTCAAGGATGGAATCCACCTTTTGTTCAACTTCGCCTAGGCTTTCAACCACTTCTTCTTCTTCAACAATCTTCATACTTTCCACTTGTTGTACAAACACACTCTATTTCTTTGTTCTCATGTTGAGATTCTAAAATCTTCTTCATGCTCCTCTCTTCGGTTGATTTTCCACATTCATCCGTGGAAATACTTTGCTTGTGACATGTATCCCATGAGTCCACGGTGGCTTGAATTTTTGCAATGTCATCCATGATAGTTTCTCACATCCTTTGGGCTTACTCTTGCTCCTTTTGATGGATGATTGCTTGGAGCCGATCTATTACTTCCATGAGATGATCCATTGGCTCTTGTTCTACTTGGCTAACATAAGTAGGATCATATTGCTCTTAGAATGATGGATATGGACACTCTTTCATAGAGGATTGTGGTTGGATGGAGAGATCATCATATGGTTGAAGGTTGGAAGGTGCTTTAGTTGTTGCTAGATGGTGCGCGAAATTACACTTCGCAAAACTAAACCAGCAAGTGCACTGGGTCGTCCAAGTAAAACCTGAGTGAGTTAGGGTCGATCCCACGGGGATCGTTGGCTTGAATCAAGCTGTGGTTATCTTGTAGATCTTAGTAAGGCGGATAGAGAAGTTGTTTATTTGTTTAAAGCGCGTAAAAGTAAAATAAAGATAACGTTACTCAATTGAAGGTGAATGCAATGAATAGAAGATGGTTAAGGCTTCAGAGATGCTTTATTCTTCTGGATTAATTCGGTCTTACTCTCTATGCCAACTGTGAATGATTTCTTCTATGGCAGGCCGTATGTGATCAACAACTTTCTTGAGAGGTTGCCGATTCTCCTCCAGGCTGAACACCAGAGTTAGTACACATCCAGTCTGATTGAGGCTGAAGCACCTACAGTCCATTCCCCTTGATGATCCTACTCAAAATGCCATAGACAAGGTCGAATCTTCCTTATCAGAGAATGCTACACCTTTGGTTCTAGCCTTTACCACAAAGAACCTAATCTCTCCATACCTCGGCTGAACTGATGTCTCAAGAAGTCTCCAACGAAGTCATGGATTAGCCGTCTAAGAGATGTATAATCAAGCTAGTGGTTCATTGATATCCAATGAAAGACACGCACTGAACCCATGTAGAATAGGGATAACCTTGTGCCGGTTCAACTCATTCATAAGGTTGAAGAACGAAGATACATCTTAGAATAGAGAATCAAACACGAATTGAGATAGAACAGTAATACTTTTATTAATCCATCAAACTCAGCAGAGCTCCTCCCCTTAACCTAGGAGGTTTAGTGACTCAAACTGATAGAAAATACAACGAAAGGTTCGAAAAATTCCAGGCAAGATCAAGTGTCCATAACAAAGGGTGATCTTCTCCTTTAAATATTAAACTAATGACTACGGATTATAGAAATACGATAGGCTTAGAGTTGTAGTGCAAAAATCCACTTACGGAGCCTACTTAGTGAGTGTTTGGGCTGAGCTTGAGTGGTTTCCACATGGTAGGATGCTCTTTTGGCGTTGAACACTAGCTAGGGACACCTTTATGGGCATTGGATGCTGGCCACTCCTCTCTGGGCATTGGATGCCTGGACTAGGGTAGATGGCTGGCGTTGGACGCTAGTTTTAGAGCTTCAATTCTGAAGCAAAGTATGAACTATTATACATTTTTGGAAAGCTCTGGATGTTAGCTTTCCATAGCTATTGAGAATGCTCCATTTGGACTTTCGTAGCTCCAGAAAATTTCTTTCGAGTGCAAGGAGGTCAGATCCTGACAGCATCTGCAGTGCTTTCTCTGCCTCTGAATCAGATTTTTGCTCCAGCTCCTTAATTTCTGCCAGAAAATACCTGAAATTGCATAAAAACACACAAACTCAAAGTTGAATCCAAAAATATGAATTTTGAACAAAAACCTATGAAAATATAATAAAACTCAAATAAAATATGCTAAAATTTATATGAAAATGATGCCAAAAAGCGTATAAAATTTCCGCTCATCACAACACCAAACTTAAACAGTTACTTATCCCCAAGCAACTAAAAACAAAGTAGGATAAAAAGAAGAGTAAGATACAATAAATCTCAGAGTTTTCAATCAAGCTTAATTTCAATTATATGAGCGGGACTTAGTAGCCTTTTGCTTCTGAATAGTTTTGGCATCTCACTATCAATTGAAACTCAGAAGTGTTGGCCTCTTTATGAACTTAGAATCCAGATGATATTATCGACCCTCCTAGTTTAGCTCTTTTTAATTCTTGAACACAGCTTTTTAGAGTCTTGGTCGTGGCCCTAAACACTTTGTTTTCCAGTATTACCACTGGATACATAAATGCCACTTTGCTTAGGCCAAGATTTTACTCCTTTTAGGCCCTCCTAACAATTGATGCTCAAAGCATTGGATCCTTTTAACTTTGCCTTTTGGTTCAAAGGGTTATTGGCTTTTTGCTCTTGCCTTTTGGTTTAAAGAGCTATTGGCTTTTTCTTCTTTTTATTTCTTTTTTTCGCATATAATTGTTTTTCTGCATCTTGCTTTCTTGTTGGTTTTTCTTGGTTAAAGAATCAAATTTTGGATTTTTTAGATTACCAATAATACTTCTCCTTTTTCATCATTCTTTCAAGATCCAACATTCTTAATTCCAACTTCAAATATGCACTGTTTATTCATGCATTTAGAAAACAGAAGCAATGCCAACACATCAAAAAATTGACTATTCTTAAGATAAACTCGAAAATTCATGCATCTTTAATTCTTCTAAAAAAATCACTATTTTATTCAAGTTTGATGATGATAAGAGGAATATTTTATAATTAATTGACAGAAATAAAAATTAAATTATTATTAATGCTTATGGAATTCTTAAATTAAAAGACAGAAAATTAAAATAGAAAGTTAAACTTTAGTAGTGATCATGTAAACCTAAATATGAGAAACAGAAATTAGAATAATAGAAATATAAGAGGTGGAACTCAACCAACATAATCCTATGAGGCGCTGGGTTCTTTGGGGGAGAGTTTCTGGCATTTCAACTCTTCTATTTCACGCCCTTGCCTCTCTTATTCCTTGACCAGTGTACAAATCATGCTAGTATGATCTTTCTGCTCCTCTCTTAGTTGATCCAAGGTAGTTTGCAGATGCATCACAGATGCTTTCAACTGATCCCAATATTCAATTAGAGGGATCCCTTGTGGAGGCTCAGGTGTCTTCCTTTTGGGATGATCCTCTGGTATCTTGGAGCTTTCCATCATATGTTTGGTGATTGGGCTTTCTACTGGAATAAATGTGTCTACTTGAATCATGACTTTAGCCTCTTAGCACAAGCAAAAGATAAGACTTGGATAGGCCAGCCTGACTTGAGTAGACATCTTGTTTGTAAACTTGTACATCTCACCGGGGATTATTTGGTGAACTTCTACCTCATTTCCCATCATGATGTAGTGAATCATCACAGCTCTTGGAATAGTGACTTCCGAGTGGTTACTAGTAGGGAGTATAGAGCGTCCAGTGAAGTCTAGCCATCCCCTAGCCATAGGCTTGAGGTTCATTCTTTTTCAACTGGCTTGGCTTGCCTTTTGCATCCTCAATCCATTGAATTTCAGGCAGGAATATGGTGCACAAAATTGTGATCATCAACAATGGTGCCAATAAACTTGGTAGCGCTCTCAAACGTGAATCATACTTAGTCACAACTCCGCACAACTAACCAGCAAGTGTACCGGGTCTTCCAAGTAATACCTTACGTGAGTAAGGATCGATCCCACAGAGATTGTTGGTATGAAGCAAGCTATGGTCATCTTGTAAATCCCAGTCAGGCGGATTTAACTGTATTAAGAGATTATTGGTTTTTCGGATAATAATAATAAATAAATAGAAAATAGTTACTCATATAATTCAATGGTGGGAATTTCAGATAGGTGCATGGAGATGTTGTGTTCCTTCTGAATCTCTGCTTTCCTACTGCTTTTATCCAATCTTTGTCACTCCTTTCTATGGCAAGCTGTATGTAGGGCATCACTGTTGTCAATGGCTACATCCCATCCTCTCAGTGAAAATGGTCCAAATGCTCTGTCACAGCACGGCTAATCATCTGTCGGTTCTCGATCATGTTGGAATAGAATCCCTTGATTCTTTTTTGCGTTTGTCATCACGCCCAGCAATCGCGAGTTTGAAGCTCGTCACAGTCATTCAATTCCAGAATCCTACTCGAAATACCACAGACAAGGTTAGACTTTCCGGATTCCCATGAATGCCGTCATCAATTCTAGCTTATACCACGAAGATTCTGATTAAGGAATCCAAGAGATATGCGCCTGGTCTAAGGTAGAACGGAAGTGGTTGTCAGTCACGCGTTCATAGGTGAGAATGATGATGAGTGTCACGGATCATCACATTCATCATGTTGAAGTGCAACGAATATCTTAGAATAGGAATAAGTTAAATTGAATAGAAAATAGTAGTAATTGCATTAAAACTTGAGGTACAACAGAGCTCCACACCCTTAATCTATGGTGTGTAGAAACTCCACCGTTGAAAATACATAAGTGATGAAGGTCCAGGCATGGCCGAATGGCCAGCCCCCCCCCCCCCCCCCCAAACGTGATCAATAGTCTCCTAAGATGAATAATAAAATAAAACTGAGACCAAAGATGTACGTGGTCAAAAGACAACTAGTACAATAGTAAAATGTCTTATTTATACTAAACTAGCTACTAGGGTTTACAGAAGTAAGTAATTGAAGCATAAATCCACTTCCAGGGCCCACTTGGTGTGTGCTTGGGCTGAGCTTGATCTATCCACGAGCTGAGGCTTCTCTTGGAGTTGAACGCCAAGTTGTAACGTGTTTTGGGCGTTCAACTCTAGTTCGTGACGTGTTTCTGGCGTTTGACTCCAGAATGCAGCATGAAACTGGAGTTAAGCGCCAGTTTACGTCATCTAATTACGAATAAAGTATGAACTATTATATATTTCTGGAAAGCTCTGGATGTCTACTTTCCAAGGCCATTGAGATCGCGCCATTTAGAGTTCTGTAGTTCAGAAAATTCATTTCGAGTGCAGGGAGTTTAGATTCCAACAGCATCAGCAGTCCTTTGTCAGCCTCCTATCAGAGTTTTGCTCAGGTCCCTCAATTTCAGCTAGAAAATACCTGAAATCACAGAAAAACACACAAATTCATAATAAAGTCCAGAAATGTGAATTTATCATAAAAACTAATGAAAACATCCCTAAAAGTAACTAGATCATACTAAAAGCTACCTAAAAACAATGCCAAAAAGCGTATAAATTATCCGCTTATCACAACACCAAACTTAAATTGTTGCTTGTCCCCAAGCAACTGAAAATCAATTAGGATAAAAAAAGAGAATAAACTATAAATCCCAAAATATCAATGAATATTAATTCTAATTAGATGAGCGGGACTTGTAGCTTTTTTGCTTCTGAACAATTTTGGCATCTCACTTTTTCCTTTGAAGTTTAGAATGATTGGCTTCTCTAGGAACTTAGAATTTCAGATAGTGTTATTGATTCTCCTAGTTAAGTATGTTGATTCTTGAACACAGCTACTTTTATAAGTCTTGGCCGTGGCCCTAAGCACTTTGTTTTCCAGTATTACCACTGGATACATAAATGCCACAGACACATGACTGGGTGAACCTTTTCAGATTGTGACTCAGCTTTGCTAGAGTCCCCAGTTAGAGGTGTCCAGAGCTCTTAAGCACACTCTTTTTGCTTTGGATCACGACTTTAACCATTCAGTCTCAAGCTTTTCACCTGGACCTGCATGCCACAAGCACATGGTTAGGGATAGCTTGATTTAGCCGCTTAGGCCTGGATTTTAGTTCCTTGGGCCCTCCTATCCATTGATGCTCAAAGCCTTGGATCCTTTATACCCTTGCCTTTTGGTTTTAAGGGCTATTGGCTTTTTCTGCTTGCTTTTTATTTTTTTTCGCAAAATATTTTTTTCCGCAAGCTTTGTTCTTCACTGCTTTTTCTTGCTTCAAGAATCAAGTTCATGGTTTTTCAGATTATCAATAACATTTCTCTTTGTTCATTATTCTTTCAAGAGCCAACAATTTTAACATTCATAAACAACAAGATAAAAAATATGCACTGTTCAAGCATTCATTCAGAAAACAAAAAGTATTGTCACCACATCAATATAATTAAACTAAATTCAAGGATAAATTTGAAATTCATGTACTTCTTGTTCTTTTGAATTAAAAATATTTTTCATTTAAGAAAGGTGAAGGATTCATGGAATTATTCATAGCTTAAGACATATTTTACTAAATACTAATGATCATGAAGTAGAGACACAAAACATAAACAAAAATATAGCATAAAAATCAAAAAACAAAGAAATAAGAACAAGGAAGTTAAGGAATGAGTCCACCTTAGTGAGGGTGGCGCCTTTTGAAGGACCAATGGTGCTTTTTGAGCTCCTTTATGTTTCTTCCTTACTTCTGTTGCATGATCCCTAGTGATTTTGGTGTTCCTATCCTTAGTTGCTCCCAATAATTATGTGGAGGAACATGTATCCTCTGAGGTATCTCAGGGATTTCTTGATGAGGGAATTCCTCTTGCTCTCTTGATGTGCAGTTAAATGCTCTATTACTGAGCTATGGACCCTTGAGATGAATCTCTCTATTTCCCATGACTCAGAGGTGGAAGCAATTGTCTTCCCTTTTCTATTCTCTTTTTTTTTTGAGGTTTCTCTGGCCTTAGGTGCCATCGATGGTTATGGAAAAGTAAAAAAGTTATGCTTTTACCACACCAAACTTAGAATGTTGCTCGCCCTCGAGCAAAAGAAGAAAGAATAGAAGAAAGAAAAGAAGATATTGGGGAGAGGGAGAGATATTTGTGTTTCGGCCATGTGGGTGGGTTTTAGTGTTAAGGATGGATGTGAGTGGTGAAGAGAGAAGGTGAGTTGAGGTAGGTGGGGATCCTGTGGGGTCCACAGATCCTGAGATGATCCTGTGGGGTCCACAGATCCTAAGATGTCAAGGATTTATATCCCTGCACCAATGAGGCGTGTAAAATGCCCTCTGCATGCAATCCTGGCGTTTAACGCCAGATTGGTGCTTGTTTCTGGCGTTACACGCCTGCTCTAAGCTTGTTCTGGGCGTTCAACGCCCATTTGCAGCATGTTTCTGGCGTTGAACGCCAACTTTCCTTAGTGTGCAATCCTGGTGTTTAAACGCCAAATTGCTGCATGTTTCTGGCGTTCAGCGCCAGATCCATGCTCTGTTCTGGCGTTGAACACCAGCCAGATGCTCCTTACTGGCGTTTAAATGCCAGTAACTCCTTTCTCCAGGGTGTGATTTTTCTTTTACTATTTTTGATTCTGTTTTTAATTTTAGTATTTTTTCCATGACTCCACATGATCATGTACCTAATAAAACATGAAAGAATAATGAAAATAAAATAAAATTAGATAAATAAAAATTGGGTTGCCTCCCAATAAGTGCTTCTTTAATGTCAATAGCTTGACAGTGGGCTCTCATGGAGCCTCACAGGTGATCAGGTCAATGTTGTATAGTCCCAACACCAAACTTAGAGTTTGGTTGTGGCCTCCCAACACCAAACTTAGAGTTTGATTGTGGGGGCTCTGTTTGATTCTGTACTGAGAGAAGCTTTTCATGCTTACTCTCCCTTGTTACAGAAGGATAGCCGTGTGCCTTAAACACAAGGTAGTCCCCATTCAATTGAAAGACTAATTCTCCTCTGTTAACATCTATCACAGCTTCTGCTGTGGCTAGGAAAGGTCTTCCAAGGATGATGCATTCATCCTCCTCCTTCCTAGTGTCTAAGATTATGAAATCAGTAGGAATGTAAATGCCTTTAACCTTTACCAACACGTCCTCTACTAATCTATAAGCTTGTCTTACTGACTTGTCTGCCATTTGTAATGAGAATAAGGCAGGTTGTACCTTAATGATCCCCAGCTTCTCCATTATAGAGAGTGGCATAAGATTTATGCCTGACCCTAGGTCACACATAGCTTTTTCAAAGGTCATGGTGCCTATGGTACAGGGTATTAAGAATTTTTCAGGATCTTGTTTCTTTTGAGGTAGAGTTTGCTGAACCCATGTATCAAGTTCACTAATGAGCAAGGGAGGTTCACCTTCCCAAGTCTCATTACCAAATAACTTGGCATTTAGCTTCATGATGGCTCCTAGATATTGAGCAACTTGCTCTCCAGTTACATCTTCATCCTCTTCAGAGGAAGAATAATCTTCAGAGCTCATGAATGGAAAAAGGAGATTTAATGGAATCTCTATGGTCTCTATATGAGCCTCAGATTCCTTTGGATCCTCAATAGGGAACTCCTTGCTGCTTGAGAGATGTCCCATGAGATCTTCCTCATTGGGATTCACGTCCTCTCCCTCCTCCTTGCATTCGGCCATATTGATTATATTAATGGCCTTGCACTCTCTTTTTGGATTCTCTTCTGTATTGCTTGGGAGAGTACTAGGAGGGGTTTCAGTGATTTTCTTACTCAGCTGGCCCACTTGTGCCTCCAGATTTCTGATGGACGACCTTATTTCATTCATGAAACTTAAAGTGGCCTTAGACAGATCAGAGACTAAGTTTGCTAAGTTAGAGGTATTCTGTTCATAATTCTCTGTCTGTTGCTGAGAAGATGATGGATAAGGCTTGATATTGCTGAGCCTATTTCTTCCACCATTATTAAAGCCTTGTTGAGGCTTTTGTTGATCCTTTCATGAGAAATTCGGATGATTTCTCCATAATGAATTATAGGTGTTTCCATAAGGTTCACTCATGTAATTTACCTCTGCCATTGTAGGGTTTTCAGGATCATAAGCTTCTTCTTCAGAAAATGCCTCTTTAGTACTGTTGGATGCATTTTGCCATCCATTCAGACTTTGAGAAATCATGTTGATTTGCTGAGTCAACACTTTGTTCTGAGCCAATATGGCATTCAGAGCATCAATTTCAAAAACTCACTTCCTCTGAGGCGTCCCATTATTCATGGAATTCCTCTCAGAAGTATACATGAATTGGTTATTTGCAACCATGTCAATAAGTTCCTGAGCTTCTGCAGGCATTTTCTTTAGGTGAATGGATCCACCTGCAGAGTGGTCCAATGACATCTTGGAAAACTCAGATAGACCATAATAGAATATATCTAATATGGTCCATTCTGAAAACATGTCAAAAGGACACTTTTTGGTCATCTGCTTGTATCTTTCCCAAGCTTCATAGAGGGATTCACCATCTTTTTGTTTGAAGGTTTGAACATCCACTCTAAGCTTGCTCAACTTTTGAGGAGGAAAGAATTTATCCAAGAAGGCCGTGACCAGCTTATCCCAAGAGTCCAGGCTATCTTTAGGTTGTGAGTTTAACCATGTTCTAGCTCTGTCTCTTATAGCAAAAGGGAAAAGCATGAGCCTGTAGTCTTCAGAATCTACTCCATTCGTCTTAACAGTCTCACAAATCTGCAAGAACTCAGTTAAAAACTGGTAAGGATCTTCAGATGGAAGTCTATGAAACTTGCAGTTCTGTTGCATTAGAGCAACTAATTGAGGTTTCAGCTCAAAATTGTTTGCTCCAATGGCAGGAATTGAGATGCTTCTTCCATCAAACTTGGACGTGGGTTTAGTAAAATCACCAAGCATCCTCCTTGCATTATTGTTGTTGGGTTCGGCAGCCATCTCCTTCTCTTGTTCGAAAATTTCAGCAAGGTTGTCTCTGAATTGTTGTAATTTAGTTTCTCTTAGTTTTCTTTTCAGGGTCCTTTCAGGTTCTGGATCAGCTTCAACAAGAATGCCTTTTTCCTTGTTCCTGCTCATATGAAAGAGAAGAGAACAGAAAAAAGAAGAGAAATCCTCTATGTCATAGTAAAGAGGATCCTTATTATTAGTAGAAGAAGAAAAGAATAAAGAAAGGAGAATCCAAACACAAGGGTAAGGATAGAGGCAGTGATTGGAGATGAAGAGAGGTAAAGAGAAGTGTTAGTAAATGAATAAATAAATAGAAGAAGATGAGAGAGAGAATTCGAAAATTAATTTTGAAAAGGAGTTAATGATTTTCGAAAATTAAAGATGAGATAGAATTAAAATTAAAATTTAAAACAATTAGTTAATTAAAAAGAATTTTGAAAAAGGGATGAGATATTTTTGAAAAGTTGAGAGGGAAGAGTAGTTAGGTGGTTTTGAAAAAGATAAGAAACAAACAAAAAGTCAAATAATTAGTTGGAAGAGATATTAAAATCAAATTTGAAAAGATAAGAAGATAAGAAGTTAGATAAGATATTTTAAGATAAAATTTTTGAAAAAGATATGATATAAAAGATAAGATAAGATAGATTTAATTTTTAAAATTAAAATTAATTACTTGACTAACAAGAAACTAAAAGATATGATTCTAGAATTTAAAGATTGAACCTTTCTTAACAAGAAAGTAACAAACTTCAAATTTTTGAGCCAATCACATTAATTGTTAGCATAATTTTCGAAAATAAAGATAAAATTAAGAAAAAGATTTTTGAAAAAATATTTTAAAGAATTTTCGAAAAATAGTAAAAAAAATGAAAAAAGATATGATTTTTGAAAAAGATTTTGAAAAGATAAGATTTTTAAAATTGAAATTTTGACTTGACTTGTAAGAAACAACTAATTTTAAAAATTTTTGACTAAGTCAACTCAAATTTTTGAAAATTATGAGAAAATTAAGGAAAAGTTTTTTTATTTTTGAATTTTTAATTATGAGAGAGAAAAACATAAAAATGACTCACAACATGAAAATTATGAATCAAAACACATGATGCATGCAAGAATACTATGAATGTCAAGATGAACACCAAGAACACTATGAAGATTATGATGAACATCAAGAACATATTTTTGAAAAATTCTTTATGCAAAGAAAACATGCAAGACACCAAACTTAGAAATCTTTAATGCTTAGACAATATGAATGCAAAGATGCACATGAAAAATAATAAAAGACACAAAACAAGAAAACGTCAAGATCAAATAAGAAGGCTTACCAAGAACAACTTGAAGATTATGAAGAACACCATGAATGCATGAATTTTCAAAAAATGCAAGAAAAAATTTTTAGAGCATGCAATTGACACCAAACTTAAAAATTGACTCAAAACTCAAACAAGAAACACAAAATATTTTTGGTTTTTATGATTTTATGAATTTTTTTGGATTTTTATTATTTTTTTGAAAATATTCTTTAGAAAAACGAAAATAAAGACAAATTTTTGAAAGATTTTTGAAAACTTTTTTGAAAAGAAAATAAAAAGAAAATTACCAAATCTGAGCAACAAGATGAACCGTCAGTTGTCCATACTCGAACAATCCCCGGCAACGGCGCCAAAAACTTGGTGCACGAAATTCTGATAATCAACAATGGCGCCAATAAACTTGGTAGCGCTCTCAAACGTGAATCACACTTAGTCACAACTCCGCACAACTAACCAGCAAGTGTACTGGGTCGTCCAAGTAATACCTTACGTGAGTAAGGGTCGATCCCACAGAGATTGTTGGTATGAAGCAAGCTATGGTCATCTTGTAAATCCCAGTCAGGCGGATTTAACTGTATTAAGAGATTATTGGTTTTTCGGATAATAATAATAAATAAATAAAAATAGTTACTCATATAATTCAATGGTGGGAATTTCAGATAGGTGCATGGAGATGTTGTGCTCCTTCTGAATCTCTGCTTTTCTACTCCTTTTATCCAATCTTTGTCACTCCTTTCTATGGCAAGCTGTATGTAGGGCATCATTGTTGTCAATGGCTACTTCTCATCCTCTCAGTGAAAATGGTCCAAATGCTCTGTCACAGCACGGCTAATCATTTGTCGGTTCTTGATCATGTTGGAATAGAATCCCTTGATTTTTTTTGCGTTTGTCATCACGCCCAGCAATCGCGAGTTTGAAGCTCGTCACAGTCATTCAATTCCGGAATCCTACTCAGAATACCACAGAAAAGGTTAGACTTTCCAGATTCCCATGAATGCCGCCATCAATTCTAGCTTATACCACAAAGATTCTAATTAAGGAATCTAAGAGATATGCGCCCGGTCTAAGGTAGAACGGAAGTGGTTGTCAGTCACGCGTTCATAGGTGAGAATGATGATGAGTGTCACGGATCATCACATTCATCATGTTGAAGTGCAACGAATATCTTAGAATAGGAATAAGTCGAATTGAATAGAAAATAGTAGTAATTGCATTAAAACTTGAGGTACAGCAGAGCTCCACACCCTTAATCTATGGTGTGTAGAAACTCCACCGTTGAAAATACATAAGTGATGAAGGTCCAGGCATGGCCGAATGGCCAGCCCCCCCCCCCCCCCAAACGTGATCAATAGTCTCCTAAGATGAATAATAAAATAAAACTGAGACCAAAGATGTACGTGGTCAAAAGACAACTAGTACAATAGTAAAATGTCTTATTTATACTAAACTAGCTACTAGGGTTTACAGAAGTAAGTAATTGATGCATAAATCCACTTTCGGGGCCCACTTGGTGTGTGCTTGGGCTGAGCTTAATCTATCCACGAGCTGAGGCTTCTCTTGGAGTTGAACACCAAGTTGTAACGTGTTTTGGGTGTTCAACTCTGGTTCGTGACGTGTTTCTGGTGTTTGACTCCAGAATGCAGCATGGAACTGGCGTTGAGCGCCAGTTTACGTCATCTATTTACGAATAAAGTATCAAATATTATATATTACTGGAAAGCTCTGGATGTCGAATTTCCAACGCCGTTGAGAGAGCGTCATTTGGAGTTCTGTAGCTCCAGAAAATTCATTTCGATTACAGGGAGGTCAGATTCCAACAGCATTAGCAGTCTTTTGTCAGCCTCCTATCAGAGTTTTGCTTAGGTCCCTCAATTTTAGCCAGAAAATACTTGAAATCACAGAAAAACACACAAACTCATAATAAAGTCCAGAAATGTGAATTTAGCATAAAAACTAATGAAAACATCCCTAAAAGTAACTAGATTATACTAAAAACTACCTAAAAACAATGACAAAAAGCGTATAAATTATCCGCTCATCAGCATATATCCTCTAGGATTTGATCTAGCTTTGGATTAGCTACTACTCTTCTATGGTAGGAATCAGGGTCATCGTTTTGTTAGGATAATTTAAAGATCTCTCTCACTCTATCAACATGAAAATAGAGGATCTTTCCCCTGACCATAGTGCGAAAAGTATGGAATGCTTGTCAATCTTTCTTTTGCTTATCTATCATCCACAAATTTGCATAAAATTCATGATCATGTTTGTTCCAACTTTGATCTCAAGGTTGGCTAAAATCTCCCATCTTCTCTTTCGAATTTGCTCTTGGATCTTCGGGTATTCATCTTCTCCTAATTCGAATCTTGCCTCAGGGATTACTGGCCTCTTACTCATTATTTTGTGATAGTGTTCTTCATGTTGCTTGGTGTAGAATCTGACAGGTTTGAAAACAACTGTTGAGTAATCTTCTTTCTTGTTTCTTGGAGCGGTTTTGCCACTTCTCGGAGCCATGGGGTTTGAATTTCAATGAGAGAACAAGGCTCCTTCCACACCAAACTTAAAAGGTTTGCTCGTTCTCAAGCAAAAGGAAGAAAGGAAGATGGAGAAAGTGAAAGAGAGAGGAGTATAGGAGAAGAGTATTTGAATGGAGAGGAGGTGAAGGAGAGATAGGGATTTTTGAATTTAATTTCAAATAAAGATAAAATAGATTTAAAAAATATAAAGAAAGATAAGTTTTGTTTTTAAAATTAGGTTAATCATCAAAGATATGAAAAAGATATAAAAAATAAGTTAGAAAATAAGAAAAAGGTTTTAAAGTTCAAAAGATATGAACAAGAATTACAAAAGATATGAAAAGATTTAAAAGATTTGAAATGAAAATAAAAAAACAATTTGAAGTTTGTAGATCATGAATTTGAAATTTAAAATGATAGGTTGAATGAGAAAATAAGAGAAGATGAAGAAAAGATAAGGTTTGGGGGAAAAGTTACCTCCATGGCCCTCTATCTGGCGTTAAACACCCAGAATGGCTGGATTCTGGCGTTTAACGCTGGCTGTGCCCAATTGCTGGGCATTGAATGCCCAGAATGGCACCCATTCTGGCGTTCAACGCTAGGCTGCCTTCCTTCGTGGGCGTTGAACGCCCAGCCAGTGCCCACTGGCTAGCATTTAACGCTGGTCCTGCCTCCTTTCTTGGGCATTGAACGCCTAGACAGTACTCCCTGGCTGGCGTTCAACGCCAGATGTTCTTCCCTTTATGGGCATTAAATGCCCATTCTCTACCCTTTTCTGGCGTTCAACGCTAGAGAGGTGCTTCCTCTAGAGTGTTCTATTTTTTATTCTGCATCCTTCTGTGTCTGTTTAAACACTGTTTATAATCACTAACATAAAAAAAATAAATTAATAGAAACTAATTATGAAGAAACTAAATCAAACAAGAATAGTTAAAGAAATAGAAAATAATACGCACTTTGATAATTGGGTTGCCTCCCAATAAGCGTTTTTTTAATGTCTTTAGCTGGACTTCATTATACTTAACTTAGTAGCAGTGTTGAGCCTTCTGGCTCAATATCTCCTTCAAGGTAATGCTTGATTCTGTTTCCATTGACAGTGAACTTGTTGTTTGGATCTTTTCCTTGAAGTTCTATGTGCACATAAGGTGATACACTAGTAATCACATACGGTCCTTTCCAACGGGATTTGAGTTTCTCAGGAAATAACATGAGTCTTGAGTTGAAGAGCAAAACCTTTTGGCATGGTTCAAAGACTCTCGAAGCTATTTTCCTGTCATGCCACCTTTTTGCTTTTTCTTTGTAGATCTTTGCATTTTCAAATGCAGCTAAGCAGAACTCGTCTAACTCATTCAGTTGGAGTAGCCATTATTCTCCTGCTGCTTTAGCATCAAGGTTGAGGAATCTGGTTGCCCAATAGGCCTTGTGTTTTAGTTCCACAGGCAGATAACAGGATTTTCCATACACCAATTGATATGGTGATGCTCTTATAGGGGTTTTGAAAGCTGTTTTATATTCCCATAGAGCATCATCAAGCTTTCTAGCCCAATCCTTTCTAGAGGTGCATACTGTCCTCTCTAGAATTCGCTTTAGTTCTCTATTTGAGACTGCATCTTGCCTATTTGTCCAAGGATGGTATAGTGTTGCCACTTTATGGCGAATTTCGTAATGGCTCAGAATAGAGTCTAGCTGTCTATTGTAGAAATGAGTACCTCCATCACTAATCAATGTCCAAGGAACACCAAACCTGCTGAAGATGTTCTTTTGGAGGAACTTCATTACTACTTTAGTGTCATTAGTGGGTGATGCTATTGATTCAACCCATTTAGACACATAATCTACTGCTACCAAGATGTACGTGTGTGAGTATGAAGGTGGGAAGGGTCCCATGAAATCTATACCCCATACGTCAAACAACTCAATCTCTAGGATTTTTTGCTGAGGCATGTCGTGACCATGAGGGAGATTTCCAGCCCTTTGGCAGCTGTCACAGTTACAGACAAACTCTCTAGAGTCCTTAAAGAGTGTGGGCTAGTAGAAGCCACTTTGGAGACCCTTTGTGGCTGTTCGCTCACTTCCAAAGTGTCCTTCATAGTTTGAGCCACGGCAATGCCATAGGAGTTTGTGTGCTTCTTCTTCAAACACATTTCGTCGGATGATCCCATCCGAGCATCTGTTAAAGAGATATGGTTCCTCCCACAAATAGTACTTTGCATCATGCATGAGTTTTCGAGCTTACTGCCTATTGTACTCTTTAAGAATGAATCGTATAGCTCTGTAGTTTGCAATGTCTGCAAACCATGGTGCTATTCGAATGGAAAAGAGTTGCTCATCTGAAAAGGTTTCAGATATGTCAGTGGAGGGGAGAAAATACCCTACTACTGGTTCAATCCGAGATAAGTGGTCAGCCACTCGATTTTTTGTCCCCTTTCTGTTTCTAATTTCTATATCAAACTCTTGTAGAAGTAACACCCATCTTATAAGTCTGGGCTTAGAATCTTGCTTGGTGAGGATATTTTTTAGAGCAGCATCGTCAGTATAGATGATTACTTTAGATCCTACTAAATAGGATCTAAACTTGTCAATGGCATAAACTACTACAAGTAATTCCTTTTCTGTGGTGGTATAGTTCTTCTGTGCATCATTTAGAACATGACTGGCATAATAAATGACATGCAGAAGCTTGTCATGCCTCTACCTTAGTACTGCGCCAATGGCATGGTCATTGGAATCACACATCAGCTTGAATGGTAAGTCCCAGTTGGGTGCAGAGATTATAGGCGCAGTGATATGGTTAGCTTTTAAAGTCTCAAAGGCCTGCAGACATTTGCTCAAAGACAAAAGAAGTGTCAGTAGTGAGTAAGTTGCACAGGGGTTTTGAGATTTCGGAAAAATCCTTTATAAACCTCCTGTAGAATCCTGCATGTCCCAGGAAACTTTTGATTCCTTTGACATTAGTGGGTGGTGGTAATCGCTCAATTACTTCCACTTTAGCTTGATCCACTTCTATTCCCTTGTTCGAAATTTGATGCCCAAGGACAATTCCTTCAGTCCCCATGAAGTGACATTTCTCCCAGTTTAAAACCAGGTTTGTCTCTTTGCATCATTTAAGAACTAGGGCCAGATGGTCAAGGAAGGATTCAAATGAATCTCCAAAGACAGAGAAGTCATCCATGAATACTTCAAGGAACTTCTCTACCATATCAGAGAAGATAAAGAGCATACATCTTTGAAAGGTAGCAGGTGTATTGCATAGGCCAAATGGCATCCGTCTATAAGCAAACACGCCATATGGGCATGTAAATGTTATTTTTTCTTGATCTTGTGGATCTACTGCGATTTGATTGTATCCGGAATAACCATCCAGAAAATAATAAAAGGCATGTCCCGCTAGTCTCTCTAGCATTTGAACAATGAATGGTAAAGGAAAATGATGTTTTTTGGTGGCGTCATTGAGCCTTCTATAGTCAATGTACATGCTCCACCCTGTAGCTGTCCTTGTAGGAATCAGTTCATTCTTTTCATTATGAACTACTGTCATGCCTCCCTTTTTGGGAACAACTTAAACAGGGCTCACCCAAGGGCTGTCTGAGATGGGATAAATAATCCCAGCCTCCCATAATTTAGTGACTTCCTTCTGCACGACTTCCTTCATAGTTGGATTTAGTCGCCTTTGTGGTTGTACCACTTGTTTGGCATCATCCTCCAGCAGGATTTTGTACTTGCATCGGGTCGGGATAATGCCCTTAAGGTCATTTATAGTCCACTCAAGGGCAGTTTTGTGTGTCTTGAGCACTTAAATTAGTACTTCTTCCTGTTGCTCTAAGGCAGAGCTTATGATCACAGGATAAGTGTCTCCATTTCCCAAAAATGCAAATTTTAGGTACGATGGTAATGGCTTGAGCTCGAGCTTTGGAGGTTTATCCTCTTCTTTAGGAGCACTTAAAGTCTCCTGTATTTTGTCTGCCACCTCCAACTCGAGCTGGGCAACATAGAAGATGTCATCCAGCTCTTCCTCGAGTCTTATAACCATGTTCATTTCTTCCACCAGGGAGTCGATGATATCAATGCTCATGCACTCCTCTAAGGTGTCTGGATGCTGCATGGCTTTGACGTCATTTAGCACATACTCATCTTCATTGACTCTTAGGGCTACTTCCCCTCTTTGGATATTAATGAGGGTTCTGCCTGTAACTAGGAAGGGTCTTTCTAGGATAAGAAATTGATGAGCGGATAATTTATACGCTTTTTGGCATTGTTTTTAGGTAGTTTTTAGTAAGTTCAAGCTACTTTTAGGGATGTTTTCCTTAGTTTTTATGTTAAATTCACATTTCTGGACTTTACTATGAGTTTGTGTGTTTTTCTGTGATTTCAGGTAAATTCTGACTGAAATTGAGGGATTTGAGCAAAACTCTGATAAAGGCTGACAAAAGGACTGCTGATGCTGTTGGATTCTGACCTCCCTACACTCGAAATGGATTTTCTGGAGCTACAGAACTCCAATTGGCGCGCTCTCAACGGCGTTGGAAAGTAGACATCCAGGGCTTTCCAGCAATATATAATAGTCCATACTTTATTCGGAAATTGACGACGTAACTTGGCGTTGAACGCCAAGTACATGCTGCTGTCTGGAGTTAAACGCCAAAAAAACGTCATGATCCGGAGTTGAACGCCCAAAACACGTCATAACTCGGAGTTCAACTCCAAGAGAAGCCTCAGCTCGTGGATTGAACAAGCTCAGCCCAAACATACACCAAGTGGGCCCCGGAAGTGGATTTATGCATCAATTACTTACTCATGTAAACCCTAGGAGCTAGTTTATTATAAATAGAACTTTTTACTATCATATTATTATCCTGGATCGTGGATTGTATTTTGAATCCTGTGATCACGTTTTGGGGGCTGGCCATTCGGCCATGCCTGAACCTTTTACTTATGTATTTTCAACGGTGGAGTTTCTGCACACCATAGATTAAGGGTGTGGAGCTCTGCTGTACCTCAAGTATCAATGCAATTCTATTTTCTTTTATTCAAATCTCTCTTATTCTTATTCCAAGATATTCATTCGTACCCAAGAACATGATGAATGTGATGAGTAAATAACCCTCATTATCATTCTCACTTATGAATGCGCGTGATTGACAACCACTTCCGTTCTACATGCAACAGAGCTTGAATGTGTATCTCTTAGATTCTCCAACAGAATCTTCGTGGTATAAGCTAGATAGATGGCGGCATTTATGAGAATCTGGAAAGTCTAACCTTGTCTGTGGTATTCCGAGTAGGATTCCGGTAATGAATGACTGTGACGTGCTTCAGACTTGCAAGTGCTGGGCGTTAGTGACAAACGCAAAAGAATCAAGGGATTCTATTCCAGTAGGAGCAGGAACCAACCAGTGATTAGCCGTGCTGTGACAGAGTGCGTGAGCGTAGTTTTCACTGCGAGGATGGGATGTAGCCATCAACCATGGGTGATGCCTCCAGACGATTAGCCATGCGAGTGACAGCCGCAGAGGACCATTTTCCCGAGAGGATTGAAAGTAGCCACCGCTGATGGTGAACCCCTATATACAGCTCGCCATGGAAAGGATTAAGAAGGATTGAGTTGAAGCAGGAGAATAGCAGGCGTCCTTGAGCATACAGTATCTCCATTCGCTTATCTGAAATTCCAACCAATGAATCTGCATAAGTATTCTATCCCTTTTATTATATATCATCTATTTTCTTATTATTAATTTTCGAAACCCATAACTGTTTAATCTGCCTAACTGAGATTTACAAGGTGACCATAGCTTGCTTCATACCAACAATCTCTGTGGGATCGACCCTTACTCACGTAAGGTTTATTACTTGGACGACCCAGTACACTTGCTGGTTAGTTGAACGGAGTTGTGAAACAAACTGTGAAGTTGATTTTGGACCAGGTTCTGTGCACCAAATCTTTGGAGCCATTACCTTGGATTGTTGAAGTGAAAAGAATAAATAAAGAACATGGATCACAATTTCGTCCACCAAGTTTTTGGCGCCGTTGCCGGGGATTGTTCGAGTATGGACAACTGACGGTTCATCTTGTTGCTCAGATTAGGTAATTTTTTTTTTCAAAATTCTTTTTCAAAATTTTTCTTTTTATTTTTCGTTTTCAAAACTATATTTTCGAAAAAAAATTAATAAAAATACAAAAAAAAAATTAGAAAATCATAAAAATCAAAAATATTTTGTGTTTCTTGTTTGAGTCTTGAGTCAATTTTGAAGTTTGGTGTCTATTGCATGCTTAAAAATTTTTCTTGCATTTTTTTCGAAAATCCATGCATTCATAGTGTTCTTCATGATCTTCAAGTTGTTCTTGATAAGTCTACTTGTTTGATCTTGATGTTTTCTTGTTTTGTGTTGGTTGTTGTTTTTCATATGCATTTTTTGTTTGTTAGAGTCCATGCATTAGAGATTTCTAAGTTTGGTGTCTTGCATGTTTCCTTGCATCAAAAATTTTTTAAAATTGTGTTCTTGATGTTCATCATGATCTTCAAAGTGTTCTTGGTGTTCATCTTGACATTCATGGCATTCTTGCATACATTCATGGTTTTGATCTAAAAATTTCATGCATTAAGTATTTTTGTTGTTTTTCTCTCTCATAATAAAAAATTTCAAAAATTCAAAAAAAATATCTTTTCCTTATTTCCCTCCAAATTTTCGAAATTTTGGGTTGACTTGGTCAAAAATTTTCAAAATTAGTTGTTTCTTACAAGTCAAGTCAAAATTTCAATTTTAAAAATCTTATCTTCTCAAAATCTTTTTCAAAAATCATATCTTTTTCATTTTTTTTCTATTTTTCGAAAATTTTAAAAATTAATTTTCAAAAATCTGTTTTTTTCATCTTTTATATTTAGTTTTCGAAAATTCACTAATAATTAATGTAATTGGTTCAAAAATTTGAAGTTGTTACTTTCTTGTTAAGAAAGGTTCAATCTTTAAATTCTAGAATCTTATCTTGTAGTTTCTTGTTAGTGAAGTAAATAATTTCAAAATTTTTGAATTAAATCTTTTTATCTTTTAATTTGATCTTTTTCAAAAATTTTTATATTTTTCAAAATTTGATTTCAAAATATCTTATCTAACTTCTTATCTTCTTATCTTTTTCAATTTTTATTTCAAATCTTTTTCAATCAACTACTTAACTTTTTGTTTGTTTCTTATCTTTTTCAAAACCACTTAACTAATTTTCCCTCTTCAATTTTCGAAAATATCTCTCTCTTTTTCAAAAATTATTTTTAATTAACTAATTGTTTCATGTTTTCATTTTAATTACAATTTATCTCTAATTTTCGAAAATCACTAACCTCTTTTTCAAAATTATTTTCGAATTCTCCCTTCTCTTTTCTTCTTCTATTTAATTATTTAATTACAAACACTTCTCTTCACCTCTCTTCACCCAAAAATCCGAATCTCCTTTTTCATTCTTCTACCCCTTTCTTTTTCTACTAACATAAAGGAATCTCTATACTGTGACATAGAGGATTCCTCTTTCTTTTCTTGTTCTCTTCTCTTTCATATGAGCAGGAACAGGGATAAAGGCACTCTTGTTGAAATTGATCCAGAACCTGAAAGGACTCTGAAGAGAAAATTAAGAGAAGCTAAATTACAACAATCCAGAAGCAACCTTTTAGAAATTTTCGAACAAGAGAAGGAGATGGCAGCCGAAAATAATAATAATAATGCAAGGAGAATGCTTGGTGACTTCACAAAGCCAACGTCCAAGTTTGATGGAAGAAGCATCTCCATTCCTGCCATTGGAGCCAATAACTTTGAGCTGAAACCTCAGCTAGTTGCTTTAATGCAACAAAACTGCAAGTTTTATGGACTTCCATCTGAAGATCCTTATCAGTTTTTAACTGAGTTCTTGCAGATCTGTGAGACTGTAAAGACGAATGGAGTTGATCCTGAAGTCTACAGACTCATGCTTTTCCCTTTTGCTGTAAGAGACAGAGCTAGAGTATGGTTGGATTCACAACCCAAGGATAGCCTGGACTCATGGGATAAGCTTGTCACTGCATTCTTAGATAAGTTCTTTCCTCCTCAAAAGCTGAGCAAGCTGAGAGTGGATGTTCAAACCTTCAAACAAAAAGATGGTGAATCCCTCTATGAAGCTTGGGAAAGATACAAGCAGCTGACCAAAAGATGTCCATCTGACATGTTTTCAGAATGGACCATATTAGATATATTCTATTATGGTCTCTCTGAATTTTCGAAAATGTCATTGGACCATTCTGCAGGTGGATCTATTCACCTGAAGAAAACGCCTGAAGAGGCTCAAGAACTCATTGACATGGTTGCAAATAACCAGTTAATGTACACTTCTGAGAGGAATTCCGTGAGCAATGGGGTACCTCAAAAGAAAGGAGTCCTTGAAATTGATGCTCTGAATGCCATATTGGCTCAGAACAAAATGTTGACTCAACAGGTCAACATAATCTCTCAAAATCTGAATGGATTGCAACATGCATCCAACAGTACTAGAGAGGTAGCTTCTGAAGAAGCTTATGATCCTGAGAACCCTGCCATGGCAGAGGTTAATTACATAGGTGAACCTTATGGAAACACCTATAACTCATCATGGAGAAATCATCCAAATTTCTCATGGAAGGATCAACAAAAACCTCAACAAGGTTTTAACAATGGTGGACGCAATAGGCTGAACAATAGTAAGCCATATCCATCATCTTCTCAGCAACAGACAGAGAATTCTGAACAAAACAATTCTAATTTAGCCAATATAGTCTCTGATCTGTCAAAGGCCACTTTCAGTTTCATGAATGAAACCAGATCTTCCATCAGAAATCTGGAGGCACAAGTAGGCCAGCTGAGTAAGAAAGTTATTGAAACTCCTCCCAGTATGCTCCCAAGCAACACAGAAGAGAATCCAAAAGGAGAGTGCAAGGCCATTGATTTAATCAAAGTGGCCGAATGCACTAGGGAGGAGGAGGACGAAAATCCTAGTGAGGAAAACCTCCTGGGACGCCCCTCAAGCAAGAAGGAGTTTCCTATTAAGGATCCTGAGGAATCTGAGGCTCATCTAGAGACCATAGAGATTCCATTTAATCTCCTTCTGCCATTCATGAGCTCTGAAGACTATTCTTCCTCTGAAGAGGATGAAGATGTGACTGGAGAGCAAGTTGCTCAATATTTAGGAGCCATCATGATGCTGAATGCCAAGCTGTTTGGTAATGAGACTTGGGAAAGTGAACCTCCCTTGCTCATCAGTGAACTAGATACTTGGATTCAGAGAACTCTACCTCAAAAGAAGCAAGATCCTGGCAAGTTCTCAATACCTTGTACCATTGGCACCATGAGCTTTGAAAAAGCTCTATGTGACCTGGGATCAGGGATAAATCTTATGCCACTCTCTGTAATGGAGAAGCTGGGGATCATTGAGGTACAACCTGCCTTGTTCTCATTACAATTGGCAGACAAGTCCATGAGACAAGCTTATGGAATAGTAGAGGACGTGCTAGTAAAGGTTGAAGGCCTTTACATCCCTACTGATTTCATAATCCTAGACACTAGGAAGGAAGATGATGAATGCATCATCCTAGGGAGACCTTTCCTAGCCACAGCAGGAGCTGTGATAGATGTCAACAGAGGTGAGTTAGTCCTTCAATTGAAAGGGGACTACCTTGTGTTTAAGGCACATGGCCATCCCTCTGTGACAAAAGAGAGTAAGCATGAAGAGCTTCTCTCAGTTCAGAGTCAAGAAGAAGAGCCTCCACAGTCAAACTCTAAGTTTGGTGTTGTGAGGCCACAACCAAACTCTAAGTTTGGTGTTCAAACCCCATATCCAAACTCTAAGTTTGGTGTTGGGACCACACAAAAATTGACCTGATCACCTTGTGGCTCCATGAGAGCCACTGTCAAGCTATTGACATTAAAGAAGCGCTTGTTGGGAGGCAACCCAATTTTAATTATCTAATTTTGTTTTATTTTGTTTCATTGTTATTTTTGTGTTTTATTAGGTACATGATCATGAGGAGTCACGAAAAAATCAAAAAAATTAAAAACAGAGTAAAAAAAACAGAAGAAAAAAATTTTTCACCCTGGAGGTAGCGCAGACTGGCATTCAACGCCAGTAAGGTGCATCTGGCCGGCGTTCAACGCCAGAACAGAGCACCATTCTGGCGCTGAACGCCAGAAACAAGCAACAACCTGGCGTTAAACGCCAGGAACGTGCACAGAAAGGACAAACTGGCGCTGAACGCCAGAAACAAGCATGAAACTGGCGTTCAACGCCAGAAACATGCATTACATGGGCGTTGAATGCCCAGAACATGCACCAATGGGCGTTTGAACGCCAGAATGATGCATGTAGGCATTTTACATGCCTATAGGGTGAAGGAATGGTATTTCTTTACACCTCAGGATCTGTGGACCCCACAGGATCCCCACCTACCATATTCCCACCTTACCTTTTAATCCTAATCACACTCTCCTAATCCAAATCTCATTTCACTCTTCCCCATATCACACTTCCCAAAAACCTTCACCAATCACCTCAAGTCCTCTTCCCAATTACCCCATTCACCATTCACATCAACCCACTCTTCCCCATAAACCCCACCTACCTTCATAAAATTCAAATTCAATTTCCCACCCATTCCTACCCAATTTGGCCGAACACCCACCCTCCCCTTTCCCTATAAATACCCTTCCCTTCTACTTCATTTTCACAAAACACAACCCCTTCTTCTGCCACATAGCCGAACCTACCTCTCTCCCTCTCTACCATATTTTCTTCTTCTTCTTCTACTCTTCTTTTCTTTCTTGCTCGAGGACGAGCAAAATTTTAAGTTTGGTGTGGTAAAAGCATAAGCTTTTTTGTTTTTCCATTACCAATGGCACCTAAGGCCGGAGTATCCTCTAGAAAAGGAAAAGGGAAGGCAAAAGCTTCCACCTCCGAGTCATGGGAGATGGAAAGATTCATCTCCAAGAGCCATCAAGACCACTTCTATGATGTTGTGGCAAAGAAGAAAGTGATCCCTGAGGTCCCTTTCAAGCTCAAGAAAAATGAGTATCCGGAGATCCGACATGAAGTTCAAAGAAGAGGTTGGGAAGTCCTAGCCAACCCCATGCAACAAGTTGGAATCTTAATGGTTCAAGAGTTCTATGCCAATGCATGGATCACTAAGAACCATGACCAAGGTATGAACCCAAGTCCAAAGAATTATCTCACAATGGTTAGGGGGAAATACTTGGATTTTAGTCCGGAGAATGTGAGGTTGGCGTTTCACTTGCCCATGATGCAAGGTGATGAACACCCCTACACTAGAAGGGTCAACTTTGATCAAAGGTTGGACCAAGTCCTTATGGACATTTGTATGGAAGGCGCCCAATGGAGAATAGACTCCAAAGGCAAGCCAGTCCAATTAAGAAGACTGGACCTCAAGCCTGTGGCTAGAGGATGGTTGGAGTTCATCCAAAGATCCATCATCCCTACAAGCAACCAATCTGAAGTTAATGTGGATTGGGCCATCATGATTCACAGCATCATGATTGGAGAGGAAGTAGAAGTTCATGAGGTCATCTCCAATGAACTCTACAAAATAGCCGACAAGCCTTCACCCATGGCACGGCTAGCCTTCCCTCACCTTATTTGCCATCTATGTTACTCAGCTGGAGTTATCATAGAAGGAGATGTCTCCATTGAAGAAGACAAGCCCATCACCAAGAAAAGGATAGAGCAAGCTAGAGAAGCTCCTCACGGCCCTCAAGAAGTGCATGAGGAAGCTCATCATCAACAATTCCCTGAGATGCCTCAAGGAATGCACTTTCCTCCCAACAACTATTGGGAGCAACTCAACACCTCCTTAGAAGATCTGAGCCATAATGTGGAACAATTAAGGGTGGAACATCATGAGCACTCCATCATTCTCCAAGAAATAAGAGAAGATCAAAGAGCAATGAGGGAGGAGCAACAAAGGCAAGGAAGGGACATAGAAGAGCTGAAGAACATCATTGGTCCTTCAAGAAGAAGACGCCACTAGAGGTGGATTCATTCCTTGTTCTTTATTTCTTTCTGTTTTCGGTTTTTAATACTGTGTTTATCTATGTTTTGTGTCTTTATTTCATGATCATTAGTATGTAACCATGCCTTAAAGCTATGAATAAATTCCATTAATCCTTCACTTCTCTTAAAATAAAAATGTTTTAATTCAAAAGAACAAGAAGTGCATGAATTTCGAATTTATCCTTGAATTTAGTTTAATTATATTGATGTGGTGACAATACTTTTGTTTTCTGAATGAATGCTTGAACAGTGCATATGTCTTTTGATCTTGTTGTTTATGAATGTTAAAATTGTTGGCTCTTGAAAGGATGATGAACAAAGAGAAATGTTATTGATGATCTGAAAAATCATGAGGTTGATTCTTGAGGCAAGAAAAAGCAGTGAAAAAAAATGGCTAAAAAGAGTATATAGAAAAAGAAGGAGCAGTAGAAAAAGCCAATAGCCCTTAAAACCAAAAGGCAAGGGTAAAAAGGATCCAAGGCTTTGAGCATCAATGGATAGGAGGGCCCAAGGAAATAAAATCCAGGCCTAAGCGGCTAAATCAAGCTGTCCCTAACCATGTGCTTGTGTCATGAAGGTCCAAGTGAAAAGCTTGAGACTAAGTGGTTAAAGTCGTGATCCAAGGCAAAAGAGTGTGCTTAAGAGCTCTGGACACCACTAACTGGGGACTTTAGCAAAGCTAAGTCACAATCTGAAAAGGTTCACCCAGTTATGTGTCTGTGGCATTTATGTATCCGGTGGTAATACTGGAAAACAAAATGCTTAGGGCCACAGCCAAGACTCATAAGTAGCTGTGTTCAAGAATCAACATGCTTAACTAGGAAAGTCAATAACACTATCCGAAATTCTAAGTTCCTAGAGAAGCCAATCATTCTAAACTTCAAAGGAAAAAGTGAGATGCCAAAACTGTTCAGAAACAAAAAGCTACAAGTCCTGCTCATTTAATTATAATTAATATTCATTGATATTTCTGAATTTATAGTATATTCTCTTCTTTTTATCCTATTTGATTTTCAGTTGCTTGGGGACAAGCAACAATTTAAGTTTGGTGTTGTGATGAGCGGATAATTTATACGCTTTTTGGCATTGTTTTTAGGTAGTTTTTAGTAAGTTCAAGCTACTTTTAGGGATATTTTCCTTAGTTTTTATGTTAAATTCACATTTCTGGACTTTACTATGAGTTTGTGTGTTTTTCTGTGATTTCAGGTAAATTCTGACTGAAATTGAGGGATTTGAGCAAAACTCTGATAAAGGCTGACAAAAGGACTGCTGATGCTGTTGGATTCTGACCTCCCTGCACTCGAAATGGATTTTCTGGAGCTACAGAACTCCAATTGGCGCGCTCTCAACGGCGTTGGAAATTAGACATCCAGGGCTTTCCAGCAATATATAATAGTCCATACATTATTCGGAAATTGACGACGTAACTTGGCGTTGAACGCCAAGTACATGCTGCTGTCTGGAGTTAAACGCCAGAAAAACGTCATGATCCGGAGTTGAACGCCCAAAACACGTCATAACTCGGAGTTCAACTCCAAGAGAAGCCTCAGCTCCTGGATTGAACAAGCTCAGCCCAAACATACACCAAGTGGGCCCCGGAAGTGGATTTATGCATCAATTACTTACTCATGTAAACCCTAGGAGCTAGTTTATTATAAATAGAACTTTTTACTATCATATTATTATCCTGGATCGTGGATTGTATTTTGAATCCTGTGATCACGTTTTGGGGGCTGGCCATTCGGCCATGCCTGAACCTTTTACTTATGTATTTTCAATGGTGGAGTTTCTGCACACCATAGATTAAGGGTGTGGAGCTCTGCTGTACCTCAAGTATCAATGCAATTCTATTTTCTTTTATTCAAATCTCTCTTATTCTTATTCCAAGATATTCATTCGTACCCAAGAACATGATGAATGTGATGAGTAAATAACCCTCATTATCATTCTCACTTATGAATGCGCGTGATTGACAACCACTTCCGTTCTACATGCAACAGAGCTTGAATGTGTATCTCTTAGATTCCCCAACAGAATCTTCGTGGTATAAGCTAGATAGATGGCGGCATTTATGAGGATCCGGAAAGTCTAACCTTGTCTGTGGTATTCCGAGTAGGATCCTGGGAATCCGGAAAGTCTAACCTTGTCTGTGGTATTCTGAGTAGGATTCCGGTAATGAATGACTGTGACGTGCTTCAGACTTGCAAGTGCTGGGCGTTAGTGACAAACGCAAAATAATCAAGGGATTCTATTCCAGTAGGAGCAGGAACCAACCAGTGATTAGCCGTGCTGTGACAGAGTGCGTGAGCGTAGTTTTCACTGCGAGGATGGGATGTAGCCATCAACCATGGGTGATGCCTCCAGACGATTAGCCATGCGAGTGACAGCCGCAGAGGACCATTTTCCCGAGAGGATTGAAAGTAGCCACCGCTGATGGTGAACCCCTATATACAGCTCGCCATGGAAAGGATTAAGAAGGATTGAGTTGAAGCAGGAGAATAGCAGGCGTCCTTGAGCATACAGTATCTCCATTCGCTTATCTGAAATTCCAACCAATGAATCTGCATAAGTATTCTATCCCTTTTACTATATATCATCTATTTTCTTATTATTAATTTTCGAAACCCATAACTGTTTAATCTACCTAACTGAGATTTACAAGGTGACCATAGCTTGCTTCATACCAACAATCTCTGTGGGATCGACCCTTACTCACGTAAGGTTTATTACTTGGACGACCCAGTACACTTGCTGGTTAGTTGAACGGAGTTGTGAAACAAACTGTGAAGTTGATTTTGGACCAGGTTCTGTGCACCAAATCTTTGGAGCCATTACCTTGGATTGTTGAAGTGAAAAGAATAAATAAAGAACATGGATCACAATTTCGTCCACCAGAAATGCACTCTTGTGCTCATCCATATCTAATACCACAAAGTCAGTGGGAAAAGCAAAGGGTCCAACCTTGACAATCATATCCTCAACTACGCCTAATGGGAACTTAACAGAACCATCAGCAAGTTGAAGGTATATGCGGGTTGGTTTGATTTCATGAGTCAAGTAGAGCTTCTTTATTAATGAAGCCGGTATTAGGTTAATGCTTGCTCCAAGATCACACAAGGTTGTCCTTGTGCAAGCTTTCCCTAGAGTGCATGGTATCATAAAATTCCCAAGATCCTTGAGTTTCTCTAGTAAGCTGTTTTGAATGACTGCACTGCATTCTTCAGTGAGGAGGACGGTTTCTGCCTCTCTCTAATCCTTCTTATGACTTAAGATGTCCTTCATGAACTTAGCATAAAAAGGTATATTTTCAAGAGCCTCTGCAAAAGGGATATTGATCTCTAGTGTTCTAAGATAATCCGCAAAGCATGCAAACTGTTTATCCTTTTCCACTTGACAGATGTTCTGAGGGATTGGCATCTTAGCCTTATACTCATAAATCTTGGTTGATGTAGGCTGAGTGTTTGATGTATTAGAAGGGGGGTTGCTAGCTTGCTTTCGAGGGGTGTTATCAGTAGGTGACTAACCACCCTTGTTTGGGCGTTCAACTCCTTTATTGCTGCCCCCTTTCTGGCGTTCAATGCCTTTGTTGCTGTCCCCTTCCTGGCGTTCAACGCCAGAGGTGGATACCCCTTCTTGGCATTGAACGCCAATGACATTCATCTTTGGGCGTTCAACGTCCTCAGAGATGTCTTGGATAGCAGTCTGATATCCCTATATTAGGTTTTCTTCCCTTGATCTCCTGCTGTACTGAGGTCGGGTGTTTAATGAATTTCCACTCCTCAATTGGATAGCCTGACATTTTTCTGTTTTCTGTTTAGATAACTGCTGCCTTGTTTGACTCAGTTGGGCTTCTACATTCCTATTGGAAGCCTGAGTTTCTCTCAAAGCCACTCGCAATTCCAGTAGTTGCTGGGCAAGGGCGTGTAGTTGCTGGGTTAATGGGCCATCCTATTCTGGAGAGATTCACTGTCCTCTTGCTTGAAGCCTTGAATATCCAGTCTTAACTGGGTTAACTTTCTTGGAGGAAAGTATTGATTTAGAAACTTATCTACTAGTTGTTTCCATGTTTTCAAGCTAGATTTGAGCTGGTTGTCCAACAACCTCTTTGCTTGGTCCTTTACAGCGAAAGGAAAGAGTAGTAGTCTGTAGACATCTTGGTCTACTCCCTCATTGTATACTGTGTCAGCAATCTGCAAAAAATCTGCCAGAAACTCAGTAGGTTCTTCTTGTGGAAGTCTAGAATACTGACAGTTTTGCTGCACCAGAATAATGAGTTAAAGGTTTAGCTCAAAGTTACTTGCTCTAATGTGGGGTATGCTAATACTCCTTCCATAGAAGTCAGCAATGGGGGTTGTGTAGGACCCTAGAGTTCTTCTAAACTCTCCATTCCCATTTGGGTTAATGATGAAGAAAGGTAGGAAAAGTAGAAGAATTAGGGATACAGATGTAAATTATAATTAAAATATTTTTGCTTTTATTTTATTTATTAATTTAATTCAAAATTGAAGGCTAATTAACTAAAAAGAATTGAAAATTAATTGATGATTTTCGAAAAAGAGAAGAGAGGAATTAGTTAGGAAGTTTTGAAAAGGAAGAAAGAGAAAACAAGTAACTAATTAAGAAAGATTTGAAAATAAGATTTGATTTAAAAAAAGAGATTTCATTTTGAATTTTGAAATTTGAATTTTGAAAATTAAATTTGAATTATGATAAGATAAGAATTTGAATTTTAAAATTTGAATTTTAAATTTTGAATTTTGAATTTTGAAATTGAATCAATATAAGATAAAGAATTGAAAAAGTTTTGATTTTTTTTGAAAAGATTTAATTTTGAAATTTAAAATTAAAATAAGATAAGATAATGATTTGCAATTAAATGAAAGATAACAAAAGTTAAGATAAAGATTTTAAAAAGTTTTGAATTTTAATTTTAAAAGAAAGATAAGATAAGATAGAATCAAATTAAAAGAAAGATATTATAAGATATAAAAAGATAAGATTTGAAATTTGAAATTTGAAATTAAGATAAGATAAGATAATGATTTTGAAATTAAAATTTGAAAATTTTTTTGTTAGAATTTTCGGAAATAATTTCTTTTTAAAATAAAGATAGAAAAGATATTTTTTATTTTTATTTTTTGAATTAATGAAGAAAGAGAAAAAACAACCAAAAGACACCAAACTTAAACTTTTTAGATCTAAAACACTACAATTTCGAAAATTAAAAAGAAAAACAACCAAAAGATATCAAACTTAAAAATTTTAAGATCAAAACAAGAAAAGAAAATTTTTAATGATCCATGTTTTGCTCATCAAGAGACATCATCAATTGAGAGTGCTTTAAATAAATTCATGCAAAGTTGCTCCTCAGAACCACAGAATGGTCCATACTTTAATGAATCCCACAATTACTCAAGTTGTGGGTGTGAGAAGAAAAATCAGAGAGCACTCAATGTTTCATACTCCATTGATCAAGAGCCATCATCAATTGAGCAAACCTTCAACTCATTTATGCATAATTATCCAACCTCACCTCACAATCTTTCATTTAAAAATTTTCCATCACTTGAATATTCCTTAACACAAAATTCTTTCTAAAATCCATACAACTCATTTCACCAACCACAAAATACATTTGATTACCCACATAATTCATTCTATATCCCTCAACAACACTTCACCACAACATCCACCCCAACCTTCTTGTACAGCACGCGTGCGCATCCATGGGGTTTTAACAATCCACGATTATGCGTCTAGTGCGCGTGCGCGTCCATGGACGTATCCTAAATCTTTGGCTTTCCACGATTTCTCCACTTTGCATGCTTTCTCTTCACTCCTTTAATCCATTCCTAGCCCTTTTCAATCTGAAATCACTAGCAAACATATCAAGGCATCTAGTGGAATCAAAGGAAGATTAAAATTATCAAATCAAGGGTCCAAAAGCAAGCATGTTTTCACATTTAAGCACAAATTAAGGGGGAATCACAAAATCATGCTATTTCATTGAATAAATGTGAAGAAAGATTAACAAAATGCTCTAAATTCAACACAAGATAAACCCTAAAAACGGGGTTTATCAGTGTACAAAGCCAAGTTAAAGGCTGATGGTACACTGGAGCGCTATAAGGCGCGCCTTATCGCCAAAGGCTACACTTAACAAGTTGGAATTAAACTTAGGGATACCTTTAGCCCGGTCGCAAAAATCACCACAGTGAGAACTCTCTTCACCATTTTTGCTATCAAGAATTGGAGTCTTCTCCAATTAGATATCAACAATGCATTTCTAAACTGCGAATTAGATAAAGAAGTTTACATGGAGTTACCTTTGGTCCATCCTCAACGGAAGGGGGGATTAGTTTGCAAGCTCACAAGGTCCTTGTATGGTCTAAGGTAAGCTTCACGGCAATGCTTTACCATGTTCTATAACACTCTCCTTAGTCACGGATTCACTCAATGCAAATAGGATTACTCTTTGTTTGTTCTGGGAGAAGCTGATGCAACTACTTTTCTCATTGTTTTACATAGATGATATTATCATTACTGCCCTCTGGTGCACGAAATTGTGATCTCAATAGTGCCAACAACTTGGTACGCACAATTGTAATATCACTCTTTTTCACAACTTCGCACAACTAACCAGCAAGTGTACTGGGTCGTCCAAGTAATAAACCTTACATGAGTAAGGGTCGATCCCACGGAGATTGTTGGTATGAAGCAAGCTATGGTCATCTTGTAAATCTCAGTCAGGCGGATTCTAATGGTTATGATGATTTTCGAATATAAAGATAAATAAAGCATAAAATAAAGATAGAGATACTTATGTAATTCATTGGTGGGAATTCCAAATAAGCGCATAAAGATGCTGTGTTCCTTCTGCATCTCTGCTTTCCTACTGCTTTCATCCAATCATTCTTACTCCTTTCCATGGCAAGCTGTATGTTCGGGTTTTACCGACGTCAATGGCTACCTCCCGTCCTCTCAGTGAAAATGGTCCAAATGCGCTGTCACCGCACGACTAATCATCTGTCGGTTCTCGATCATGTTGGAATAGAATCCAGTGATCCTTTTGCGTCTGTCACTACGCCCAACACTCGCGAGTTTGAAGCTCGTCACAGTCATCCCTTCCCAGATCCTACTCGGAATACCACAGACAAGGTTTAGACTTTTCGGATCTAAGGAATAGCCGCCAATAATTCTAGCTTATACCACGAAGACTCCGATCTTTCGGAATGGAGGCTAAGAGATACACGCTCGATCTAAGGTTGAACGGAAGTGGTTGTCAGTCACGCGTTCATAGGTGAGAATGATGATGAGTGTCACGGATCATCACATTCATCATGTTGAAGTGCAGCGAATATCTTAGAATAAGAATAAGCATGAATTGAATAGAAAACAGTAGTAATTGCATTAATACTCGAGGAACAGCAGAGCTCCACACCTTAATCTATGGTGTGTAGAAACTCCACCGTTGAAAATACATAAGTGCAAGGTCTAGGCATGTCTGAATGGCCAGCCTCCCTAAATAGCATGTGAATTCAAAAATAGGGAAAAAGACCAATTCAAAGATGTCTAATACAATAGTAAAAAGTTCTATTTATACTAGACTAGTTACTAGGGTTTAAAGAAATAAGTCTAAGTGCAGAAATCCACTTCCAGGGCCCACTTGGTGTATGCTTGGGCTGAGCTTGAGCTTTACACGTGCAGAGGATTCTCTTGGAGTTAAACGCCAAGTTGTAACGTGTTTTTGGCGTTTAACTCTGGTTTGTGACGTGTTTCTGGTGTTTTACTACAGAATGCAGCATGGAGCTGGCATTGAACACCAGTTTACATCATATAAACTCGAATAAAGTATGAACTATTATATATTTCTGGAAAGCCCTGGATGTCTACTTTCCAAAACAATTGAGAGCGTGCCATTTAGAGTTCTGTAGCTCTAGAAAATTTATTTCGAGTGCACGGAGGTCAGAATCCAACAGCATCAGCAATCCTTTGTTAGCCTCCTATCAGATTTTTGCTCAGGTCCCTTAATTTTAGCCAGAAAATATCTGAAATCACAGAAAAACACACAAACTGATAGTAAAGTCCAGAAATGTGAATTTTTCATAAAAACTAATAAAAATATCCCTAAAAGTAGCTAGATCCTACTAAAAACTACCTAAAAACAATGCCAAAAAATCGTATAAATTATCCGCTCATCACAACACCAAACTTAAATTGTTGCTTGTCCCCAAGAAAATGAAAATTAAATAGGTTAAAAAGAAGAGAATATACTATAAATCTCAAAATATCAATGAATATTAGTCTAATTAGATGAGCGGGACTTGTAGCTTTTTGCTTCTGAACAGTTTTGGCATCTCACTTTATCCTTAGAAGTTTAGAATGATTGGCATCCATAGGAACTCAGAGTTCAGATAGTGTTATTGATTTTCCTAGTTAAGTATGTTGATTTTTGAACACAACTACTTTTATGAGTCTTGGCCGTGGCCCTAAGCACTTTGTTTTCCAGTATTACCACCGGATACATAAATGCCATAGACACATGACTGGGTGAACCTTTTCAGATTGTGACTCAGCTTTGCTAAAGTCCCCAGTTAGAGGTGTTCAGAGCTCTTAAGCACACTCTTTTTGCTTTGGATTACGACTTTAACCACTCAGTCTCAAGCTTTTTACTTGGACCTTCATGACACAAGCACATAGTTAGGGACAGCTTGATTTAGCCGCTTAGGCCTGGATTTTATTTTCTGGGCCCTCCTATCCATTGATGCTCAAAGCCTTGGATCCTTTTTACCCTTGTCTTTTGGTTTTAAGGGCTATTGGCTTTTTCTGCTTGCTTTTTTTTAGCAAGCTTCTTCTTTTTCACTGCTTTTTCTTGCTTCAAAAATCAATTTCATGATTTTTCAGATTATCAATAACATTTCTCTTTTTCATCATTCTTTCAGGAGCCAACAATTTTAACATTCATAAACAACAAGATAAAAAATATGCACTGTTCAAGCATTCATTCAGAAAACAAAAAGTATTGTCACCACATCAATATAATTAAACTAATTTCAAGGATGAATTCAAAACTTATGTACTTCTTGTTCTTTTGTATTAAAAACATTTTTTCATTTAAGAAAGGTGAAGGATTCATGGAATTATTCATAACCTTAAGACATAGTTACTAAATACTAATGATCATGTAATAAAGACACAAACATAGACAAACATGAAGCTCAAAAACCGAAAAATAGAGAGATAAGAACAAGGAAGTTAAGGAATGAGTCCACCTTAGTGATGGTGGTTGATAAATCCCATTTTGACGGTTTATCTTGCATTGATTCTAAGAGATTTTAATACCTTTTACCCTCATTTATCCATTGAAATAGCATAGTTTTGTGATTGTCTCCTTATTTGTGCTTAGATGTAAAAACATGCTTTTCAACCCTTAATTTGATGGTTTTAATCTCCCTTTGATTCCACTAGATGCCTTGATATGTTTGTTAGTGATTTCAGATTGAAAGGGGCTAGGAATGGATCAAAGGAGTGAAGAGGGAAAGCATGCAAAGTGGAGAAATCATAAAAAGTCAGAGAAGTTGAACTCGCCCATGGACGCGCGCGCGCACCTGGCGCTTGCGCGCACCTGCGAATCACCCCATGGTGCGCGTACGCGTCGGTGCTGGTTTATGATTTTTTAATGAAAACGTGACCAACGAATTCTCAAGGGTTGTGGGGCCCAATCCCAACCAACTTTGGCGCCTAAACTGCTATTTAAAGCCAAGGAAGAAGAGCAAAGGGGGATTCCATTCATTACACACACATTAGTCATAGTTTAGTTTTAGAAGTAGTTTCTAGAGAGAGAAGCTCTCACTTCTCTCTAGGATTAGGATTAGGATTAGGTTTAGTTCTTAGATCTAGATTTTAATCTTTGCTTTCTTTCACTTCTACCTTTCAATTCCTTGTTGCTACATTCATCTTCTTCTATTCTTTTGTTGTAATTTCCTTTATGTTGTTCTTATATTTTGTTGTAGATCTAGTATTGTTCCTTCTACATTCTTTCAATTCAATAAGAGGTAATTCATAATAATTGTTCTTCTCTGCTTTTCCATTGTTAATCTCTTGCCTTTGTAGTTAGATCTCTCTTTAATTATTGCAATTTATGTTGTTTACTTTTATTGCACTTTATGTGTTTGTTAAAATATCTCTTTTAGTTTTAGTGTAGATTTTGTTCCTCTTGGCCTAGGTAGAGTAATTAGTGACACTTGAGTTATCTAATTCCCTTGTTGATTGATAATTGGAGAGATTGCTAATTGGTTTGGAGTGCACTAAAGCTAGTCTTTCCTTGGGAGTTGGCTAGAACTTGTGGCTCAAGTCAATTCATCCACTTGACTTTCCTTTATCTAGTAAGGGTTAACTAAGTGGTAGCAATGAACAATTCTCATCACAATTGAGAAGGATAACTAGGATAGGACTTCTAATTTTCATACCTTGCCAAGAGCCTTTTATAGTTGTTAGTTTATTTTTTTATTGCCATTTACTTTCATGCCTCTTATCAAAACCCCAAAATAACTCACAACCAATAACAAGACACTTTATTGTAATTCCTAGGGAGAACGACCCGAGGTTTCAATACTTCGGTTTATAAATTTAGGGGGTTTGTTTTAGTGACAAACAACTTTTTGTATGAAAAGATTATTGTTTGGTTTAGGAACTATACTTGCAACGAGAATTCATCTGTGAAATTCTAAACCATCAAAAATCTATTCATCAGTGGCGCCTTCTTCTTGAAGGACCAATGGTGTTCTTGAGCTCCTCTATGTCTCTTCCTTGCCTTTGTTGCTCCTCTCTCATAGCTATTTGATCTTCTCTAATCTCATTGAGAATGATAGAGTACTCTTGGTGTTCCACCCTTAATTGGTTCATGTTATGACTCAATCCTTCTAGAGAAGTGTTGAGTTGTTCCCAATAGTTGTTTAGAGGAAAATGCATCCCTTGAGGCATCTCAGGGATTTCTTGATGATGAGCTTCCTCATGCGTCTCTTGAGATCCATGAATGGGCTCTCTTGTTTGCTCCATCCTCTTCTTAGTGATGGGCTTGTCCTCTTCAATGGGGATGTCTCCTTCTATGACAACTCCAGCTAGGTTGCATAGATGGCAAATGAGATGAGGAAAAGCTAGCCTTGCCAAGTTGGAGGGCTTTTCGGCTACTTTGTAGAGTTCTAAAGAGATGACTCCATGAACTTCTACTTCCTCTCCAATCATGATGCTATGGATCATGATGGCCCGATCCACAGTTACTTTGGATCGGTTGCTAGTGGGGATGATGGAGCGTTGGATGAACTCCAACCATCCTCTAGCCACAGGCTCAAGGTCCAGTCTTCTCAATTGAACCGGCTTGCCTTTTGAGTCTCTTTTCCATTGAGCTCCTTCCACACATATGTCCACGAGGACTTGGTCTAACCTTTAATCAAATTTGACCCTTCTAGTATATGGGCGTGCGTCTTCTTGCATCATAGGCAAGTTGAACGACAACCTTACGTTCTTTGGATTGAAATCTAAGCATTTCCCTCGAACTATTGTAAGCCAATTCTTTGGGTTTGGGTTCATGCTTTGATCATGGTTCCTAGTGATCCATGTGTTTGTATAGAACTCTTGAACCATTAAGATTCCAACTTGTTAAATGGGATTGGAGAGAACTTCCCATCCTCTTCTTATAATTTCTTGTCGGATCTCCGGATATTCGCCCTTTTTGAGCTTAAACGGGACCTCACGAATCACCTTTTTTTTGCCACAACTTCATAGAAGTGGTCTTGATGGGGTTTTGAGATGAATCTCTCCATCTTCTATGACTCAGAGGTGGAAGCAATTGCCTTCACTTTCCTCTTTCTTAAGGTTTCTCTGGCCTTATGTGCCATCAATGGTTATGGAAAAACAAAAAGGCTATGCTTTTACCACACCAAACTTAGAAAGTTGCTCGCCCTCGAGCAAAAGAAGAAATAATAGAAGAAGAAGAAGAAGAAGATATGGAGGAGAGGGAGAGAGGTGGGGGTTTCGGCCAAGGGGGAGAAGAGAGGGTTGTGTTGTGTGAAAATGAAGAAGGATAGAGGGGTTTATATAGTGGAGGGAGAGGGGTGTGGGTTCGGTCATTTAGGGTGGCTTTGGGTGGGAAAGAGATTTTGAATTTGAAGGTAGGTGGGGTTTATGGGGAAGAGTGGATGGATGTGATTGGTGAAGGGGTAATGGGGAAGAGAGATTGAGGTGATTGGTGAAGGGTATAGTGTTATTGGTTGTGTGAAGAAGAGAGAAGTGGGATAGGTGGGGATCCTGTGGGGTCCACAGATCTTAAGGTGTCAAGGATTTCTCATCCCTGCACTTTTTAGGCATGTAAAACGCCTTCTGTATGCAATCTTGGCATTTAACGCCAGACTGATGCTTGTTTCTGGCGTTAAAAGCCAGCTTGGTGCTTGTTTCTGGCGTTTAAACGCCAGACAGCTCTTCCTCCAGGGTGTGCTTTTTCTTCTTCTATTTTTTATTCTATTTTTAATTTTTGCAGTTGTTTTGTGACTCCACATGATCATAAACCTAATAAAACATAAAGGAACAGTAGAAATATAGATAAATAAAAATTAGGTTGCCTCCCAATAAGCGCTTCTTTAATGTCAATAGCTTGACACTGAGCTCTCATGGAGCTTCACAGATGTTTAGAGCATTGTTGGGACCTCCCAACACCAAACATAGAGTTTGGTTGTGGGGGTTCAACACCAAACTTAGAGTTTGGTTGTGGCCTCCCAACACCAAACTTAGAGTTTGATTGTGGGAGTTTTGTTTGACTCTGTATTGAGAGAAGCTTTTTATGCTTCCTTTCCATGGTTGCAGAGGAAGATCCTTGAGCTTTAAACACAAGGTAGTCCCCATTCAGTTGAAAGACTAGCTCTCCTCTGTCAACATCAATCACAGCTCCTGCTGTGGCTAGGAAGGGTTTTCCAAGGATGATGCATTCATCCTCATCCTTTCCAGTGTCTAGGATTATGAAATCAGCAGAGATGTAAAGGCCTTTAACCTTCACTAACACGTCCTCTACCAATCCATAAGCTTGTTTTATTGACTTGTCTGCCATCTCTAATGAGATTCTTGCAACTTGTACCTCAAAGATCCCTAGTTTCTCCATTACACAGAGTGGTATAGGATTTATACCTGACCCCAGGTCATACAGAGCCTTCTCAAAGGTCATGGTGCCTATGGTACAGGGTATTAAGAATTTACCAGGATCTTGTTTCTTTTGAGGTAGAGTTTGCTGAACCCCTATATTTAGTTCACTAATGAGCAAGGGAGGTTCATCTTTCCAAGTCTCATTACCAAACAACTTGGCATTCAGCTTCATGATGGCTCCTAGATATTGAGCAACTTGCTCTTCAGTTACATCTTCATCCTCTTCAGAGGAAGAGTAGTTCTCAGAGCTCATGAATGGCAGAAGGAAGTTTAATGAAATCTCTATGGTCTCTATATGAGCCTCAGATTCCTTTAGGTCCTCAATAGGGAACTCCTTTCTGTCTGGGGGACATCCCATGAGGTCTTCCTCATTGGGATTCACGTCCTCCCCTTCCTCTTTGGATTCAGCCATTTTGATTATATCAATGGCCTTGCACTCTCTTTTTGGATTTTCTTCTGTATTGCTTGGGAGAGTACTAGGAGGAGTTTCAGTGATTTTCTTACTCAGCTGACCCACTTGTGCCTCTAAGTTTCGAATGGATGACCTTGTTTCATGCATGAAACTTAAAGTGGCCTTAGATAGATCAGAGACTATGTTTGCTAAGCTAGAGGGACTCTGCTCAGAATTCTCTGTCTGTTGCTGAGAAGATGATGGAAAAGGCTTGCTATTGCTAAACCTGTTTCTTCCACCATTATTAAAGCCTTATTGAGGCTTTTATTGATCCTTCCATGAGAAATTTGGATGATTTCTCCATGAGGGATTATAGGTGTTGCCAAAGGCTTCACCCATGTAAATTACCTTTGCCATTGCAGGGTTCTCAGGATCATAAGCTTCTTCTTCAGAAGATGCTTCTTTAGTACTGTTGGATGCATTTTGCAATCCATTCAGACTTTGAGAAATCATGTTGACTTGCTGAGTCAACATTTTGTTATGAGCCAATATGGCATTCAGAGTATCAATTTCAAGAACTCCCCTCTTCTGAGGCGTCCCATTACTCACAGGATTCCTCTCAGAGGTGTATATGAATTGGTTATTTGCAACCATGTCAATGAGTTCTTGAGCTTCTACAGGCATTTTCTTTAGGTGAATGGATCCACCTGCAGAATGGTCCAGTGACATCTTAGAGAACTCAGATAGACCATCATAGAATATATTCAAAATGGTCCACTCTGAAAGCATGTCAGAAGGACACTTTTTGGTCAACTGCTTGTATCTTTCCCAAGCTTCATAAAGGGATTCACCATCTTTTTGCCTGAAGGTCTGAACATCTACTCTAAGCTTGCTTAGCTTTTGAGGAGGAAAGAACTTAGCCAAGAAGGCCGTGACCAGCTTATCCCAAGAGTCCAGGCTATCTTTAGGTTGTGAGTCCAACCATGTTCTAGCTCTGTCTCTTACAGCAAAAGGGAAAAGCATGAGCCTGTAGAATTCAGAATTTACTCCATTAGTCTTAACAGTATCACAAATCTGCAAGAACTTAGTTAAAAAATGATAGGGATCTTCTGATGGAAGTCCATGAAACTTGCAATTTTGTTACATTAGAGCAACTAGTTGAGGCTTCAACTCAAAATTGTTTGCTCCAATGGCAGGGATTGAGATGCTTCTTCCATAAAAATTGGAAATAGGTGTAGTATAATCACTAAGCATCTTCCTTGTGTCTCCACCAATGTTATTGGGTTCGGCCATGTCTTCTTTTTCAAGATTCTCTGTAAGGTTTTCTCTGGATTGTTGTGCTTTAGCTTCTCTTAGCTTCTTCTTTAGAGTCCTTTCAGGTTCAGGATCTGCTTCAACAAGAATGTCCTTATCCTTGCTCCTGCTCCTTTGAAAAAGAAGAGGACAAAAAAGAAAGAGGAATCCTCTATGTCACAGTATAGAGATTCCTTTATGTGAGTAGAAGAAGAAGAGAATAGAAGAATGAGAAGAGAAAAATTCGAACATAGAGAGGAAGAGAGGGTTCGAATTTTAATATGAAGAGAAGTGTTAATAAATGAATAAATAAATAGAAAGAGATGAGAGAGAAGAGTTTTCGAAAATTGTTTTTGAAAAATAGTTAGTGATTTTCGAAAATTAAGAGAAGAAATAAAATTAAAATTAAAATTTGAAACAATTAGTTAATTAAAAGAATTTTGAAAAAGAAGAAGGTGATTTTCGAAAATTAGAGAGAGGAAAGTAGTTAAGTGGTTTTGAAAAAGATAAGAAATAGTAAAACAAACAAAAAGTCAATTAGTTAGTTGAAAAAGATTTGAAAATCAATTTTGAAAAGATAAGGAGTTAGAAAAGATTTTTAAAATTGATTTTGAAAAAGATATGATTTAAAAAAAAAGATATGATTAAAAAGATATGATTGAAAAGATATTTTGAAAAAGAATTGATTTTTAAAATTAAAATTGATTACTTGACTAACAAGAAACTAAAAGATATGATTCTAGAATTTAAAGATTGAACCTTTCTTTACAAGAAAGTAACAAACTTCAAATTTTTTAATCAATCACATTAATTGTTAGTAAAGTTTTCGAAAATTATGAAATAAAATTAAGAAAAAAATTTTGAAAATCTATTTTTTTAAAAAAATTTTCGAAAATACAAAAGAAAAATGAAAAAGATTTGATTTTTGAAAAAGTTTTAGAAAGATAAAATTTTTAAAATTGAAATCTTGACTTGACTAACAAAAAACAACTTATTTTAAAAAATTTTTGACTAAGTCAACCCAAAGATTTCAAAATTTATGAGAGAAATAAGGAAAATATATTTTTTTGTTTTTTTGAATTTTTAATGATGAGAGAGAAAAACACAAAAATGACTCACAACATAAAAATTATGAATCAAAACACATGATGCATGCAAGAACACTATGAATGTCAAGATGAACACCAAGAACACTTTGAAGATCAGGATGAACATCAAGACTTATTTTTGAAAAATTTTCAAGACAAGAAAAACATGCAAGACACCAAACTTAGAAATTTTTAATGTTTATACTCTAAGAATTCAAAAATGCATATGAAAAACAACAAAAGACACAAAACAAGAAAATATAAAGATCAAACAAGAAGACTTACCAAGAACAACTTGAAGATCATGAAGAACACCATGCATGAGTTTTTTCGAAAATTATTTTGAGAAAAAAAATAAAAATATGCAATTGACACCAAACTTAAAAATTGACTCTAGACTTAAACAAGAAACACAAAATATTTTTGATTTTATGATTTTATAATTTTTTTGAATTTTTTTTTGAAAACTATTTTTAGAAAAACGAAAAAGAAGAAAAATTTTGAAAATATTTTTGAAAACTTTTTGAAAAGAAAATTACCTAATCTGAGCAACAAGATGAACCGTCAGTTGTCCAAACTCAAACAATCTCCGGCAACGGCGCCAAAAACTTGGTGCACGAAATTGTGATCTCAATGGCGCCAACAACTTGGTACGCACAATTGTAATATCACTCTTTTTCACAACTTCGCATAACTAACCAGCAAGTGCACTGGGTCGTCCAAGTAATAAACCTTACGTGAGTAAGGGTCGATCCCACGGAGATTGTTGGTATGAAGCAAGCTATGGTCATCTTGTAAATCTCAGTCAGACGGATTCTAATGGTTATGATGGTTTTCGAATATAAAGATAAATAAAGCATAAAATAAAGATAGAGATACCTATGTAATTCATTAGTGGGAATTCCAGATAAGCGCATGAAGATGCTGTGTTCTTTCTGCATCTCTGCTTTCCTACTGCTTTCATCCAATCATTCTTACTCCTTTCCATGGTAAGCTGTATGTTCGGGTTTCACCGGCGTCAATGGCTACCTCCCGTCCTCTCAGTAAAAATGGTCCAAATGCGCTGTCACCGCACGGCTAATCATCTGTCAGTTCTCGATCATGTTGGAATAGAATCCAGTGATCCTTTTGCATCTGTCACTACGCCCAACACTCGCGAGTTTGAAGCTCGTCACAGTCATCCCTTTCCAGATCCTACTCGGAATACCACAGACAAGCTTTAGACTTTCCGAATCTCAGGAATGGCCGCCAATAATTCTAGCTTATACTACGAAGACTCCGATCTTTCGGAATTGAGGCTAAGAGATACACGCTCGATCTAAGGTAGAACAGAAGTGGTTGTCAGTCACGCGTTCATAGGTGAGAATGATGATGAGTGTCACGGATCATCACATTCATCATGTTGAAGTGTAGTGAATATTTTAGAATAAGAATAAGCATGAATTGAATAGAAAACAGTAGTAATTGTATTAATACTCGAGGAACAGCAGAGCTCCACACCTTAATCTATGGTGTGTAGAAACTCCACCATTGAAAATACATAAGTGCAAGGTCTAGGCATGGCCGAATGGCCAGCCTCCCCAAATAGCATGTGAATTCGAAAATAGGGAAAAAGACCAATTCAAAGATGATCTAAGGATATTCCAAAGATGTCTAATACAATAGTAAAAAGTTCTATTTATACTAGACTAGTTACTAGGGTTTACAAAAATAAGTCTAAGTGCAGAAATCGACTTCTGGGGCCCACTTGATGTGTGCTTGGGCTGAGCTTGAGCTTGACACGTGCAGAGGCTTCTCTTGGAGTTAAACGCCATGTTGTAACGTGCTTTTGGCATTTAACTCTGGTTTGTGACGTGTTTCTGGCGTTTTACTCTAGAATGCAGCATGGAGCTGGCGTTGAATGCCAGTTTGTGTCATCTAAACTCGAATAAAGTATGAACTATTATATATTGCTGGAAAGCCCTGGATGTCTACTTTCCAACACAATTGAGAACGTGCCATTTGGAGTTCTGTAGCTCCAGAAAATTCATTTTGAGTGCACGGAAGTCAGAATCCAGCAGCATCAGCAGTCCTTTGTCAGCCTCCTATCAGTTTTTGCTCAGGTCCCTTAATTTCAGCCAGAAAATACTTGAAATCATAGAAAAACACACAAACTTATAGTAAAGTCCAGAAATGTAAATTTTGCATAAAAACTAATAAAAATATCCCTAAAAGTAGCTAGATCCTACTAAAAACTACGCCAAAAAGCGTATAAATTATCCGCTCATCATCCTCAAGTAAGAGATAGTTGACAGTGTTAAGCTAAAACACCACTCAATTTTTAAGCTCAAAATCTTGGGTGACCTCAAGTTTTTTCTGGGGTTTAAAGCTCGCACGCTCTAAAGATGGCATCTCCCTTACTTAAAGAAAGTATGCGATGTCGTCATTGGAAGAGACAAGTTACTTCAGATGTAAGCCTGCCACCACGCCTATGGATGTGACTCTGAAACTTCGAGCTGGTGAAGGTGATCCCGTACTTAACCCATCCCACTATAGAAGATTGATTGGCCGCCTCATGTATTTGACTATTTCCAGGCCAGACATTACTTCTATAGTGAAATTGGCCCAGTTTATGTTTGATCCACGCCTTCCCCGTTTGAATACAACTCACGTGTCCTTAGTTACTTTAAAGCTGCACCGGGACAAGAGCCCCTTTTCTTGTCTAAGTCCAAATTCAACTCACTATGTACACTAATGCAAACTGGGGTAACTATTTAGACACGAAAAGATCCACCACTGGTATTTGCGTATTTTTGGGTGATTTTCTGATATCGTGGAAGAGCAAGAAACATGATGTGATTTCCAGAAGCTTGATGGAGGCTGAATATTGAGCGTTGGCAAATGCTCTTTGTGAGGTTCTTTCACTCATTACTTTGCTAAAATTCATGCACGTTGAGGTCCAATCAGCCATAGTTTTTTGTGATAACATATTAGGCATTCAGATGTCTACCAATCCAACCTTGCATGAGAAATCCAAACACATTAAAATCGACTACCACTTTATTTGAGAAAAAGTTGCTTCTAAAATTATCAAATTGGTACACATTTCAAGCAAACATCAACTTACGGACATTCTGATCAAAGCACTTCTTGCACTTCAATTTCAATTTTTCATGACCAAATTAGAAATATACAATATATATACTCCAATTTGAAAAAAAGATCAGTAGATATACACTTGTATTTATACTGATTAATAGTATAAATTAACTATGTACCATTATTTAGTTAAGAGAAAAAGACAAATAGCTTCCTGACTTTCTAAATTTTTGACAAATACATCCCTAACAAAATTTAAATAAAAAAAGTCACTAACTTTAACAAACGGAGGACAATTTAATCCTTCCGTCTATTTGCCTCTCATACACCAAACGGAACTGGCTGACGTGGATGAAACGATGTCCAAATTTTCGTTACGGTGCCACGCTGGAAGAGAAATAAAGTTTGAAGGACAAATAAGTCCTTGACATCATTTTACAAATAAAGTTTGAAGGATAAATAGGTCCTTGAGAATTTAGTTAATTATACTTCTATTATGCTTCTTTTATGAGAATTTAGTTTATAAAATTATGCTTGTATTTTGAAATCTAGTTAACTTGTTGTATTCTGCAATTTAGATTATTTGTATTAAAATTGCAAAAATTGGGCTTGTTCTGTTTCTACTTTTTTTTTCTTAAATTGCATTAGTTCAGTTTTCTCACATTAGTTAGCATTAGTTAGAATTAGTGCATTTGTGTATTGTATTAGAATTTGTTAAATTACATTAGTTCAGTTTTCATCATACCAGTGGCATTAGTTAGCATAAGTTCATTTATGCATCAAGTTAGCATTAGTTCACTTGTGCATCATTTATGTATTAAGTTAGCATTAGTGCATTTGTGTGTTATATTACAACTAGTATTTTTATCCGTAATAACATTATGGGAATAATTTTTTTTGAAATTATAGTTCACGTTGTTCTGATAGTATAAATTATGCATGGCACAAAAGATTTATAAAATCAAATTTTTTTTTACAAAAAAGTCATAAGTTGACAAAAGTCTCTGGTTAAGAAGACTAAGATATCTGTAGATAAAAAATTAAATAATAATATTTTTAGTTATTATTTTTATATGAAAAGTCTAATTTTTTATTAATAATTAATTTTAACATATTGGGCTAAATAACTAGTCTATTGTACACATTGTTAAGATTCATTTCTCGTTGTCTTCTTAGCAAAATTCATTGATATATTGATGACATTAATCTATGTAAAATTTGTAGAGTTAACTTGTGGTTGACTTTATTAAAATAATATTCGTTAAAATATAAAATGTTCGAATTATTTATCTTATTATATATTATAAAATATATTTGGTCAATAAATTAATTAATATATTAATTAATAAAAAATAAATAAAATTTGACAAATTATATATGTAATTTGTATTAAAAAAATTTTATTGTAAAATAAACGTTATGTTTTTATAACTAAATGAATAAAAAATATGACAAAATTAAGTTATATTTTATAACAAAATTTTATGACACAATAAATCATATTATTACAAAAAATAATTTACAAGTAAAAAATTATTATAAATTTACTTTACACTAATACACAAATGGTTTTTAATTTTTCAACTAAGAGTTTCTTATTTTTTTAAAGAAAAATCTATATGTGATGCTAGTGAAGATTTTAAACATAATTTAATTATAAATATAATTCACCATCTTAATTAGTTTTGATAATATGAACACCAAAAAATAATAATAATTTATATTTAACATGAATCTTGAAGTGAAACTAAATATTTTATATTTGACATGGGAACAATCATAACATTTGCATTTCAATCTTAAGAAAAGAAATCAATTTATAACAATTTATACGCTTAACAACTCATACGGAAGACTAATAATAAGCAAACATAAAACCGTAATGACTATATATATTATGGTGGAGCGAAGTGCAAGGAGAACCAAGCACAACATGGGAAGAAACCAATGGCAAGTATTCACCCCAAAAGGTGTATAAAAGGGAAGGGGCAAGGCACTAACCAAATCAGAAGAAGAAAAACATTCATCTATCTCTTAGCTTCTTCCCACTATCAATAAGGCAAGGAGGGAGATACTCACAAAAGAGTTGATCTTTCCTTGCCTGTAAGAGAATAATATATAATAAAAGAGGGGAAAAAACACCAAAAGAGAGAAATATATATCTTTAGAAATGGCTCGTGCAGCTATTTCAGTGGTGATGCTTTGCCTCTTTGCTGCAACTGTGATTGCTGAAGATCCATATGTCTACTACACATGGAATGTCTCTTATGGCACCATTTCTCCATTCGGTGCTCCAAAACAAGCTATCCTCATCAACGACCAGTTCCCTGGCCCTGAAATCAACTGCTCCAGCAACAACAACATCGTTGTCAATGTCTTCAACAACCTCGACGAGCCACTCCTCTTCACCTGGCACGGAATCCAACACAGGAAGAACTCATGGCAAGAAGGTACCCCAGGTACCATGTGCCCCATCCTTCCTGGCACCAACTTCACCTACAAGTTCCAGGTCAAGGACCAAATTGGTACCTACTTCTACTACCCAAGCCTTGGCCTCCACAGAACCGCTGGTGGTATTGGTGGTCTCAGAATCTTCAGCAGGTTGTTGATCCCAGTTCCGTACCCAGATCCCGAGGCTGAGCACTGGTTCCTCATTGGTGACTACTACGCCAAGAGCCACACGGCCTTGAAGCAGATCCTTGACAATGGCGGCTCCCTCGGAATGCCTAATGGTGTCCTTATCAACGGTGAAAATGTCAAACATTTGCATGGAGATAACAAACCACAATTCACAATGAAGCCTGGAAAGACCTACAAATTGAGAATCTGCAACGTTGGTAGCAAAGACTCATTGAACTTCAGAATCCAAGGTCATCCCATGACACTTGTTGAGACTGAAGGCTCACACACCGTCCAGAACGCCTACGAGTCTCTCGACGTCCACGTCGGACAGTGCTTCACCGTTCTCATCACCGCCAACCAGGAGCCAAGGGAATACGCCGTTATTGCCTCAACTCGCTTCACTTCTTACATCCTTGAGGGAAAAGCCATCATTAGCTACGAAGGAGCCAAGAAACACGCTTCATTGTTCCTTCCACTTGCTCCCATCACCTGGTTCTGGTCTCTCAACCAGTTCAGGACATTCAGGTGGAACCTTACCGCTAGCGCTGCCAGGCCTAACCCTCAGGGATCTTACCACTACGGTCAGATCAACATCACTCGCACTATCAAGATCGTTAACTCTGTTGCCAGGGATGATAGTGGCAAGCTCAGGTATGCCATCAATGGCGTTTCCCATGTTGATCCCGAGACTCCACTCAAGCTCGCTCAGTACTACGGTGTTGGTGACAAGGTCTTCCAGTACAACCTCATCAGCGACAGCCCCGCTGAATACATCAACAAGATCACCGTCGCCCCTAATGTCCTCAACGCCACCTTCAGGGATTTCGTTGAGATCGTCTTTGAGAACCCCACCGTGTCCGTCCAGTCCTACAACCTTGACGGTTACTCATTCTTCCTTGTCGGGTAAGTATCACTCAATCGGCTAATAATACATGTATTTTATATACAAATACATCAAATTCAGATTTCCTGACGAATAAATTACATATTTCTTGTGTAGCATGGAGGAAGGAAGGTGGAGCCCAGACAAGAGGGAGAGCTACAACCTTCTTGATGCTGTGAGCAGGCACACCGTGCAAGTGTTCCCTAACTCATGGTCCGCCATTTTGTTGACATTCGACAACGCCGGAATGTGGAACTTGAGGTCTGAGAATGCCGAAAACCGCTACTTGGGACAACAGATGTACGTTAGCGTTTTGTCACCAGAAAAGTCCTTGAGGGATGAGTACAACCTTCCCCTCACCCAGCAAGTCTGCGGTATCGTAAAGGATATGCCAGTTCCAGCTCCAGTTTATCACTAAGCTATTATTTCTTACCATTACATTATACTAGGTGTACACTAAAATCTTACTAAAATCAGTTATTAGTATAAAATACATGTTAAAATTGAATTAAACATGTATTTATACATAAATACATCAGCTGATTTTAGTGTACAAAATAAAAATTTTTGTATTTCTTTGTTGTGCCAAAAAAAACTCTATTTGAATGAAGTTTTAGTTGAAAATTCAACAAGCTCTTGTGAATTTTTTAATATTGCACTGACAATGAAAATATTTAAACCATATATGCATTTGAATATACTTTTTAAAGAGTTTTAGTAATTTTTAGGGTTATCTATTAATTCAATATCCAAAAAATCCTGTCGTTCGTGAAAAAAAATCTCTAAAAAATATTATCTGTGACATTCTAATATTTTTAAATTTGGTTTAACTCTTGTTTAAATTATATTAGTTGTTGATATTTAAAGTTAATGAGAGGTTTTTTTTAAAGTAACTTTTATATAAAATAATATATAATAGTCGATAACTAGTTTTTATTAGAATCGTTGCATATTAGTTGAAAAATTTATAAAATTAATTTGTAGTTAAATTTGTGGAACTAACTTTGATATTTTTTATTTTAAAATAATATTCGCTAAAATATAAAATGTCTGAATTAGTTATATATATTATAAAATATTGATTTAGTCAATAAATTAATTAATATATCAATTAATCAAAAATAAATAAAATTTGACAAACTTATATATATATAATCCGTATTAAAAAAATTTGTTGTAAAATAAACGTTATTTTTATAACTAAAAGAATAAAAAATATTATAAAATTACGTTATATTTTGTGATAAATTTCATGACATAATAAATTATATTATTATAAAAAAATATTTTACAACCAAAAAATTATTATAAATTTGTAATAAATTTTAGTTTTTATATTAATAAATATTATTATAAAATATTATTTTGCATCGTAATAATTTTATTTTTTTATTATAATCACTTTTTGTATCGTTATATACCGTAATTACTCCGTAATAATCTTAATTTTGTTATAAAATTGTCTTCGAGTGTATTAGAGTTACAAAATGTTACTTTAGAAGCGTGATATCATTCTTTTTGGTCTAAGCCCTTCTTCAGCTGTGAAAATTTTTCATTGCTTCATAGAAATTGCCAAAAGAAGTATCCATGGAGAGTTGGAGACATCAGAGCCTATAACAGTTATTATAATAAAATAACCATTAAAAAGCTGCTATCCTGACATCAAATGCTTAGCTAAAATACCCTACTCCTTAGTCAATATCATTGTCTACATAAATTTTCATCAATCTTGCCAATATCTTCCCAGCGTTCATACGATATTGACCTATATTTCTTGCGTCAAAATTACATCTTCATCCATATAATTACTAGCATCATTTATATTTTAGTCCATTGTATGTCTTTGATCTCACTTAGATAGCTTTGGCTTGTAGAGTGTGAAATTAAAATTTGAGGATTGAAATTTATTATGTTTGGTAGTCAAGTATTATATTTAGTAATTAAAAAATTTTAGTTTTGTAATACAAAATTTAGTTCTTTTAGTATTTTAAAAAAATATAAAAATAGAGAACTGAAATCTTTTGAAATATAAACTAAAACTTTAATAATACTATAATTCAGTATTATGTTTAGTGGTCAAAGATTAAAATTAAAATTTCAATCTTGTGATACAAAATTTCAATTCTTTTAATATCTTCAAAAAATGCAAACATAGAGGACTAAAATTTTTTAAGACGAAAACTAAAACTTTAATAATATCAGTATACGTTTCAGTGTAATGTACGAGATAATACATAAATATTAGGGATGGATGAGTGGCAAACAGACTAGTCCGTCCTGTCCCGTCCCGTTTTGCCAAAAGCCCTCCCCACGGTCCGCCTAATAAGGCGGTCCCAAATTTTTACCTCGTCCCACCTAATGGCGGATCGTCAGGCCAAGTCCGCCAATTTTATGTTTTTTACTTTTTTAAACCATTAAATATTAAAAAATATATAATTTTTCAAATATTTCAATTAACTTATAATTTCTAAAGACAAAAAAAATTATAATTTTTAAATTCACAAATATTAAAATTTTTATAATTCTAAATATCTAATAAATATAAATATTAACCAAGTTTTTGGAAGAAAAATAATAGAATGGAGGGCCTGCTAGGTAAGTCTGCCCCGCCCCGCCGAAACCTGTCAAAATTTATGGGTTAGGCAGTGTTAGTTAGGCGCACTTTTTTATTATGGTGGTCTCAAATTTCTAAATTGACCTGCCTTTGGCTAATTGCATGGGCCGACTCAGCAGATTTTGGCCTGTTTGCCATCCCTAACAAAAAATATTTGAAGTTTTTGTTTAAAGAAAATTAATCAGAAAATATATATAATAATTACCACTCTAAATATTTTACGAAGTTATAATTAAAATAAAAATTTGACGATTTTTAATGTTAAAAATATAAAAAATAATTAGTATTTATCTTAACTAATTTGAGTTAGTTGAGTGGTTATTTCATTCCTCTGCTTAAATAAGTATTAAAGATTCGAATCCCACGTTGTGTATGTAGCAATTTATTAGCTAGCGACAGACCCTTAATAAATGGAGCTTCAATTTGTGGTGGATTAATTATCTTGACGATTTGAGTGGTTATTTCATTCCTCTTCTTCTCCATGTGTACAGAAGGAGATCCTTGAGTCTTAAACACAAGGTAGTCCTCATTCACTTGAAGGACCAACTCTCCTCTGTCAACATCAATCACAGCTTTTGCTGTGGCTAGGAAGGGTCTGCCAAGGATGATGGATTCATCCTTATTCTTCCCAGTGTCCAGGATTATGAAGTCAGCAGGGATGTAAAGGCCTTCAACCTTCACTAAGACATCCTCTACAAGTCCATAAGCCTGTTTTCTTAAATTGTCTGCCATCTCCAGTGAGATTCTTGCAGCTTGTACCTCGAAGATACCTAGTTTCTCCATTACAGAGAGTGGCATGAGGTTTACACTTGACCCTAGGTCACACAGAGCCTTCTCAAAGGTCATGGTGCCAATGGTGCAAGGTATTAAGAATCTTCTGAGATCTGGTTTCTTTTGAGGTATCTTTAGCTGAGCCAAGGTGTTTAGTTCATTAATGAACAATGGAGGTTCATCCTCCCACATCTCATTACCAAATAACTTAGCATTCAGCTTCATGATTTCTCCAAGGTACATAGCAACTTGCTCTTCAGTAATATCTTCATCCTCTTCAGAGGAAGAATACTCATTAGAGCTCATGAATGGCAAAAGTAGGTTCAATAGAATCTCTATGGTCTCTGTATGAGCCTCAAATTCCTTTGGTTCCTCAGAGGGGAACTCCCTAGTGGTCAGTAGACGTCCCATGAGGTCTTCCTCACTGGGGATCACTGCCTTTCCCTCCTCCACAGGTTCGGCCATGTTGGACGTGGTTATGGCCTTACACTCTCTCTTGGGATTTTCTTCTGTATTGCTTGGGAGAGTGCTAGGAGGAGTTCAGTAACTCTCTTACTCAGCTGACCCACTTGTGCCTCCAAATTTCTAATTGAGGATCTTGTTTCATTTATAAAACTTAGTGTGGTCTTAGATAGATCAGAGACTATAGTTGCTAAGCTAGAGCGATTCTTCTCAGAGTTCTCTGTCTGTTGCTGAGAAGATGATGGAAAAGGCTTACTATTGCTAAACCTATTTCTTCCACCATTATTGTTGTTGAAGCCTTGTTGAGGCTTCGGTTAATCCTTCCATGAGAAATTTGGGTGATTTCTCCATGAAGAATTGTAGGTGTTTCCATTGGGTTATCCCATGTAATTCACCTCTTCCATTGCAGGATTCTCAGGGTCATAAGCTTCTCCTTTAGAGGAGGCTTCTTTAGCACTACCAGATGCAGCTTGCAATCTAGTCAAATTCTGAGAAATTATATTGACTTGTTGAGTCAATATTTTATTCTTAGTCAATATGGCATTTAGAGTATCAATCTCAAGAACTCATTTCTTCTGAGTTGTCCCATTGTTCACAGGATTTCTTTCAGAAGTGTACATGAACTGGTTATTTGCAACCATTTTAATGAGTTCCTGAGCTTCTGCAGACATTTTCTTCAGATAAATAGATCCTCCTGCAGAATGATCCAATGACATCTTGGATAACTTAGACAGACCATCATAGAAGATACCTATAATGCTCCATTCTGAAAGCATGTCAGAAGGACACCTTCTGATCAATTGCTTGTATCTTTCCCAAGCTTCATAGAGGAATTCACCTTCCTTCTGTTTGAAGGTTTGAACTTCCACTCTAAGCTTACTCATTTTTTGAGGTGGAAAAAATTTAGCTAAGAAGGCATTGACCAGCTTTTCCCAAGAGTTCAGGCTATCTCTAGGTTGTGAGTTCAACCATATACTAGCTCTGTCTCTTACAGCAAAAGGGAAAAGCATAAGTCTGTAGACCTCGGGATCAACTCCATTGGTCTTAACAGTGTCACAGATTTGCAAAAATTCAGCCAAGAACTGATGAGGATCTTCTAATAGAAGTCCATGAAACTTGCAATTCTGTTGCATCAGAGAAACTAATTGAGGCTTAAGCTCAAAGTTGTTTGCTCCAATGGCAGGAATAGAGATGCTTCTCCCATAGAAGTCGGGAGTAGGTGCAGTAAAGTCACCAAGCACCTTCCTTGCATTGTTGGCATTGTTGTTATTTTCGGCTGCCATGTCTTCTTCTTTTTCAAAAATTTCTGTCAGTCCTCTCCAGAGAGTTGTGCTTTAGCTTCTCTTAGCTTCCTCTTCAGAGTCCTTTTAGGTTCAGGATCAGCTTCAACAAGAATGCCTTTATCTTTGTTCCTACTCATATGAAAGAGAAGAAAACAAAGAAAGTACGGAATTCTCTATGTCACAGTATAGAGATTCCTTGATATGTCAGAGGAAAAGAAGAATAGAAGGAGGAGGTAGAGAATTCAAACTTATTAAGCGGGAGAGAGTCTGAATTGATAATAGAGGAGAAGTGATAGTCTTTAAATAGAAAGAAATGAGAGAGGGAGTTTTCAAAAATTAAAAAGATTTTTGAAAAAGTGGTTAGTGATTTTCAAAAAGATAAGAAATAGTGATTAGTTGAAAAAGATTTAAAAATAATTTTAAAAAGATAAGAAGTTAGAGAAAGAAAGTTTGAAATCAAATTAAAAGAGATATGATTGAAAAAATTTGATTTTAAAAAGATATGATTTTGAAAAGATGTGATTGAAAAGATATGATTGAAGAAAATTTGATTTTTAAAAAGATATGATTGAAAAGATATGGTTGAAAAAGATTTGATTTTTAAAATTGATGACTTGACTAACAAGAAACTAAAAGATATGATTCTAAAATTCAAATATGGAACCTTTCTTAATAAGAAAGTAACAAACTTGAAATTTTTGAATCACAACATGAATTGTTAGCAAGGATTTTTGAAAAAAATTAAAAAATGAAAAAGATTTGATTTTGAAAAAGATATAATTGATATGAGAAGATATGAAAAAGATAAGATTTTGAAAAATCAGTTTTAAAACTTGAAAAATTGAAAAAGATATGATTTGAAAACAAAATTTCCTCCTTGGTGCTATCCTGGCGTTAAACGCCCAGAATGGTATCCATTCTAGCGTTTAACGCCCACTTGTCTACCTTTTGGGCGTTAAACACCCAGCCAGGTACCCTGGCTGGCGTTTAAACGCCAGAATTCCTTCTTCACTGGGCGTTTTGAACGCCCAGCTTTTTCTCTGTGATTCCTCTGCTGTATGTTCTGGATCTTCAATTCTCTGTATTATTGACTTGAAAAGACATAATTTTGAATTTTTTTTGAATTTTTAATGATGAGAGAGAAAAACAACAAAATGAAACTAATCATGAAAAACTAAGATCAAATAAACAATGCATGCAAGAACACTTTGAATGTCAAGATAAACATCAAGAACGTATTTTTTTGAAAATTTTTAAGAAAAGAAAGACATGCAAGACACTAAACTTAGAAATTTTCATACTAGAGACACTAATAAATTCAGAATGCACATGAGAAACAACAAGAGACACCAAATAAGAGAATTTAAAGATCAGACAAAGAAAATCATCAAGAACAACTTGAAGATCATGAGGAACACCATGCATAAGTTTTCGAAAAATTGCAAGAAAAAAGAAAACATGCAATTGACACCAAACTTAAAAATTGACACTAGACTTAAACAAGAAGCGCAAAATATTTTTGATTTTATGATTTTTTTATTTTTTCGAAAATTATTTTTGGAAAAGAAAAATAAGAAACTAAAAATTTTTAATAAGAATTCCAGGAATCATGCAATGTTAGTCTAAATCTTCAGTCTAAAAAGATTAAACATGGTCAGCCAAGCTTCAGCAAGACATTGCATACAACAGCCAAATTGATGGGAATCAACTAGCTCCTGTGATGATAAAAGCATCATCTGAAACTCTAGAATTCATTCTTAAAAATTCTAAAGAAGAAAATAAAAAGAAAAATACCAAATCTAAGCAACAAGATGAACCGTCAGTTGTCCAAACTCGAACAATCCCCAGCAACGGCACCAAAAACTTGGTACATAAAATCGTGATACACAACTTCGTGCAGCTGACCAGCAAGTGCACTGGGTCGTCCAAGTAATACCTTACGTGAGTAAGGGTCGATCCCACGGAGATTGTCGGCTTGAAGCAAGCTATGGTCATCTTGTAAATCTCTGTCAGGCAGATTCAAATGGATGTGGGGTTTTGATAATTGAAAAATGAAATAGAACAGAAAATAGGATAGAAATACTTATGCAATCCATTGGTGGGAATTCAAGATAAGCGTATGAAGATGCTTTGTTCCCTCTGAGCCTCTGCTTTCCTATTGCCTTCATCCAATCATTCATACTCCTTTCCATGGAAAGCTGTATGTAGGTGGATCACCGTTGTCAATGGCTACCATCCATCCTCTTAGTGAAAAATGGTTCTGTATTGTTTCCTGCATGGCCAATCATCTGTCGGTTCTCGATCATGTCGGAATAAGATCCATTGATCATTTTGCACACTGTCACTACGCCCAACACTAGCGAGTTTGAAGCTCGTCACAGTCATCCCATTCTAGATCCTACTCGGAATACCACAGACAAGGTTTAGACTTTCTGGATCTCAAGAATGCTGCCCATGTGATTCTAGCTTATACAACGAAGACTCTGATTGCACAGAATCGAAGCTCTGTTGTCAGGAGAGGCAACCATGCATCGTGAACCAGGAGGCCAAGAGATACACACTCAAGCTCTCGCAGATTGAACGGAGGTGGTTGTCAGGCACGCGTTCATAAGGGAGGATAATGATGAGTGTCACGGATCATCACATTCACCAGGTTGAAGTACAAGTGAATATCTTAGAACAAGAATAAGCTTGAATTGAATAGAAAACAATAGTAATTGCATTGATTCATGAGGAACAGCAGAGCTCCACACCTTAATCTATGGTGTGTAGAAACTCCACCGTTGAAAATACATAAGAGCAAGGTCTAGGCATGGCCAAGTGGCCATGCCTCCCAAATAACATGAAACAATAGAAAGGGTTCAAAGATCTGATCCCAAGATCAAAGATGATCAAAAGAATGAAAATACAATAGTAAAAGTAACCTAGGGTTTACAGAAATAAGTAAATGGTGCAGAAATCCACTTCCGGGGCCCACTTGGTGTGTGCTTGGGCTTAGCATTGAAGGTTTCACGTGCATAGGCTTCTCTTGGAGTTAAACTCCAACTCTGGTGTCAGTTTGGGCGTTTAACTCCAGCTTTTATACCAGTTTGGGTGTTTTATGCCAGAATTTTTATGCTGACTCGGAATGCCAGTTTGGGCCATCAAATCTCGTGTAAAGTATGAACTATTATATGTTGCTAGAAAGCCCAAGATGTCTACTTTCCAACGCAATTGAGAGCGCACCAATTGGGTTTCCATAGCTCCAGAAAATCTATTTCAAGTGCAGGGAGGTCAGAATCCAACAGCATTTGCAGTCCTTTTTCAGCCTTTGAATAAGATTTTTGCTCAGGTCCCTCAATTTCAGCTAGAAAATACCTGAAATCACAGAAAAACACACAAAATCATAGTAAAGTCCAGAAATGTGATTTTTGCATAAAAACTAAAAATTATATACTAAAAACTAACTAAATCATACTAAAAACTACCTAAAAACAATGCCAAAAAGCGTATAAATTATCCGCTCATCACAAGCCCATGATGATGTTAAACTACAAGGGAGAGGAAAAGCAATTCTCCGCTGAGGAAATCTCCTCCATGGTTCTCATGAAGATGAAGGAGATTGCAGAAGCTTACCTAGGCTCCACCATCAAGAATGTCGTGGTCACTGTCCCTGCTTACTTCAATGACTCCCAACGTCAAGCTACAAAAGATGCCGACGTCATCTCTGGCCTCAATGTCATGCAAATCATCAATGAGCCTACTGCTACCGCCATTGCTTATGGCCTCGACAAGAAAGCTGAAAGCAGCGGCGAGAAGAATGTTTTAATCTAGTGTTGTAGTGGGTTCAGATTAAAGAGTGGTGTGGTAGTGGTGATGACTGATGATGCAGGGGATTATTGGTGAGGATGGGGAGATTTTTTTTGTTTAAGGGTAAAATTGTCCAAAAAAGGTTATTTATGGACAAAATGATGATTTTATAACGTTTTGTAATGTTGAGGATATTTTAATAACAAAAAAGGTCGGAGACGAATTTTATTTTCACCCAAAACTTTAGGGACGAAAAAAATACTTAACCCTATTTTTTATTATTATTTAAGAAGTTATTCATAATTATTTTATTATGTAATTAACTTAATTATAACTTTTATTATTGCTTCTCTACCAAAAAAATCAGTTTATACTATTTATATATTTTTTAATACTAATAAATAAATAGATATTTATACTTTTATATGTATTGTTCTAGATGATGGTTTAAGTTATTTATTTTGTATGTTAAATAATATAAATAATATTTTGTATATTAAATTCATATATTTACCCATATTAAGAGAAAAAATTATGCAACAAATTATACATTATAAATAAAGATTAATTGGTTTACACATAAATTATCTTTACAAAAAACAAAAAAATTATTTTTCATATATAAAAATCTTTGATATATGTAATGTCATTAATATATTAGGATGATCTATTTTAATTATGTGAATTATTATTGTTATTAACTTTTTATTGCATTAGTAAATAATATTTAAAACTAAAATAGAGAAAAATTAAAAAATTTCTTAATTTAAATTGAAAAATATCTTGTAAGTATATTCAACTTTTATATATACTAAATATAACACAACTAGAAAATGGATTAATACAGATAGATTTACAGACGGATTTAGTCTTTATTACAGACGGATTTTTGGTTACCGACGGATTTTGTCCCTCTGTAAAAGCTTCGTCGGAAATTATTTATCGACAGATTTTTTTCCGTCGAAAAATTACAGACGGATTTTTAGCAGTTACCGACGGATTTTCCCTCTGTAAATTTTCTATCCATTTTTCAAAAGCGACGAACTTTCCGACGGATTTTCTGTCTGTAATTACAGACGGATTTTTCGACAGATTTTCCGTCTGTAATTACAGACAGATTTTCAGACGGATTTTCCGTCTATAATTACAGACGGATTTTTCGACAGATTTTCTGTCTGTAATTACAGACAGATTTTCCGACAGATTTTTCATCTGTAATTACAGACAGATTTTCCGACAAATTTTCCGTCTGTAATTTGAACTTTGAAAAATCATCCCGTTCTGATTACAGACAGAAAATCCGTCTGTAAATCCGTCAGTAAGATAAAATAGAATTTTTTTTAAATTTTTTCATTGCAAAATGAATACTTTAAATTTGTTTTCTAAATTTACTCCATCAAACACTGTAAATTGAAAAAAAAAAAGCCAAAAATCACATAAATAAACATAATATTCATTACATGATACCTATAAAATTGGATGTTATTTTTCAACATCATTGGCCAATACCTCATTGTCTTAATAAAAAAATACCCAAAAAAAAATAAGATGACCATCCCAATGTTACATGAATGTCACAAATTACACTTAACACTTAAAGATAGAATAATCTAAAATATTAATAGATAACTAAGTTGCATTAACAGCATCAAGCTCCGATCCACATTGAAAGTTAATCTTGACATCTCCTGACTGAAATAGAATTAAAATCCGAATTGGAATTGGAGTAAATCAATCTATGCCAAAGAATCAAAACATAGAAAAATAGAAAGAACAACAAAAGCAAACAGAGATCAGAACAAAAATAAAATAATTAAGGAGTTCTTCACAGAGTGCGGAATGAAAAAGAACATTTAAAAGAACTCACCTGGACTAAGCAAATTCAAACCAGCAGGAAGCCTAGGCACAACAACAGCAGGATGATTCTGCGCACACGCCAAAAAACCTCAGACGGTTCAGCAAATACAACTCATCGTAAGATTCAACAACACTAGGGAAATTATAGTTAAGAGAAGGATCAAGTTAAGAGAAACCCAGGGCATTTTTAAGCGAAATGCAAAATGACTCCACTGAAAAATATAATCTGATCAGGATTCATATCATAAGAGTTCATTGGATTCACATACCTGTAAACTACTTGTGTCGCAGCCTACAACTGTGATAATCCCACCGGCTGCACCTGCGAGAAAGTAGCTGGCACTAGAAGCATCGCCTTCAACAAAAACATTCCCAGGGGACCTGGTAGGAAACTTCCAATTATAGTCACAATAATTTAATTCTAAAATCTTTACAACTCAATAATAGAAACTTACTTTTACTTTTGACCTCCGTGGATCAAGAACCTATCCCAGTTACCACTGTAATTTTTGGCAAAAAAGAAAGAATATATATATATATATATATATAATGCAAAAACAGTAGATGCATTTTCCTCCCTTCATAAAAGATCCGATTCATGCAAAAGAAAAGGGGCATTAGATTTAAATAAGCTGTACAGAGCAACCTTGGAATAGTTTGTTAGGTATTCATGAAAAAGCCCTTTTTAACCATGGTAAAAAAAACAATAAGCTAATCAATACTAACGGATGCAATTTAACTAATCCAGAAAAAAAGGATTTTGCATGGATTATATTCCAAGTGACTTATTAAAGAGGGCCTTTGTTTGTCCAACCATCTGAATTAACCAAACATCCTTCGCGTGACGTGAGTGCACACACAAAATTTGCAATATTGTAAAAGAAAAATTTAGATGTATAGCCTTTCAATGAAGATTAGATTATGAATGCTTTGCCAGCGAATTGCACTGAGCCCGGTTGATGCTGATGAAGGAAATTGGAAGTCCAACAAAAAATATAACTAGCTAGAATATACTTGGAAGTCTCGGCAGAAAAAAATAAAAAATAAAAAATGCAAAGATTTGTAATTAAGAAGACATAAAAAAGAAGTAAGGTTCTTACTCAAAACGTATCTCTGGATCAACTTCTGTGACAGTTGAACTTTTAGGTAATCGATCCAGCTGCAAATTATTGTAGAAGTCCACAATAGCCCAGATAATAGGTTCATGAATATCAAGTCTCCAGCATTTCTCAGTTACCTATAGTGTCAGTCAAATATAAAGGAATAATAGATAGCCCGATATTTAAATATTTTAGAATATCCAAGATCAATTTTTTAGCATCAAATAAGGTAAAACATACCCGTATGTAAACATATGGGTAAACTTGAATACCATCTTTATTCTCATTCTGCATAGTAATTGTCATCTTGAACACTGGGTGTTGCACATCAGGGGATTGCTCTGGTGCCAAGAGCACATGCATTAATGTTAAAGGAAGCTGATTATCAAGTTGCAAATAACCAAAAATTAGCTTGAACCTGTAAAAGAAGTGTCTGACAATCAATTTCATGAAGCATTCATAATAATCTTACAAAATATGAAATAGAAATCAGAACAAAGGTACATAACTACATATGACCACTATGACCTTATAGTTTCTTAGTGCGCAGCTTGTCAAATAAAATTGATAGATTGTCATAAACAAAGAGAACTACCGACCACAAGGTAGAGATCAGAATTCAATATTAAAAAGTAACAGGGTATGCAACATAAAGGTATAGGTCCTATAAAGCAGGAACCCTAGCATAATCAAGTAACACTTAAATTGACAGATAATATTTCGATAGGAAAAGGTCTCAGAGACTCAAAATACTTTACTCATAAAGATGTTCTACATCCTCCCAACAGAATCCTAAAACACAAGCTAAAACTTGTTTTCCGCAGATATTCAAAATTATTTTTTATCATATTGTTAGTTCTTAATCAAAATCAATAAAGTATCTTATCTACCCAATAAAAATTAAAATGAAGTGCATAATCAGAACCATAAGTAAAAGATTCAACAAGTATTTATGAACAAACACAAGATTATGCATGCAGCACACAAGCACATTCTTTCTTTTCTTTCTTGGAGAAGCTCCTTAAGATTTAATTTTTTCTTTTCTCAAATAATCACATAATTTACAGAGGTAATTACAAGAAATTCACCTGAAAGCAAATGCAAACAGAAGTAGAAAAATTGGAGCAGCAGATTTACACTGAAAAGAGCAAAGGAATGCAATTAAGGTCCGGAAGGATGATTACTTCCATTAAAACAGGAAAATAAACTCAAAATGACATTTATCTAAATTAACATGAAAAGAAAATAAATCCTACTTACCATTGTAGCAAATGTGACAGACATAAAAACTAGAGATGCATTGCTCAGGTTAACATCCATTGCTGTTCCAATAGCAGTTGGTACAACTGTGAAAGGCAAATTCCATCTGTGGCATTAGTTGATAGAAAGGTTAATATTATAATGGCAGAAATTTGCCAAAAAAAAGTGCGCTTTCAGGTGGAAGATGAGAGGAAGTAAAATTAATAGAAGTGTCACTTGACTCACTTCCAACCATCCTTTGCTAAGAAGCATGATTTTAGATACAACTTCTGGAATACAAGACAGATATAGGTACAAAATGAAAGTACAGCTACAAAGTATAAGGGATGATGAAAGACAATAATCAAAACAATGCAAATTTTAGTTAGACTGCAATGATCAAGTCTTGACACTGCCAATAGATTGCAATTTACTTGAACATTATTAGAACCAATGTATGCTAAAGAACCATAAGTTTGTTTGTCAATATGAAATATGGATGAGACAAGTCTAGTCTCCATTAAATGGATTGGTACAAAGATGAATACCTAACAGGTTTGTTATTCTTGACAGAACTACATGTTTGTTCCTTGTAAATATAGAAAAGTATTCCATGTAACACTTCCTACAATGCTGATCCAATTTTGATAAAGCAACGGCACTAGAGCAAAGTTAGCCCCCAAGAATTTCACCTGTTCCTATCCTCTGGTGTACAATGTTTCGGAAGAGATTCACAAATCGCAAGCTGATATAAATAGAACCAGAGATCCCAAATATTGTGCTAAGTGGAGCTTATATCATGTAATTACTTCACTTTTTTCAATGCCTCAAAGTTCAAAATAGTCAAATGCAACATTCATGTGTAGATAGGTCCTTGTTCTCTCAATTTGTCAAATTTTATAGTTAGAAAAAGGGGGGGGGGGGGGGGGGGGGGGGGGGAAAGTTAAAGAAGATAAATGAAAGAACCTAGTTTAATCTCATATCTTAAAAACTACAACTGTGGACCTCAGAATCAATGGCAAATTTATGAGAGAGGGGTTTCTATAAACTTGCTTTGCAAATCCTAGAACACTTAAGAATGAAATAATCCTAAAATATTTCAGCTTCTTGTTTTTTAACTAGTACCTCTATTTTCAAATGAATATAATATATCAAACACTGAATTTTAAAAAGAAAAAAGAAAATGAATAAATATAAAAATTATTAAGAGGAGAAAGGGATATAGAGATATACCCTCCAACGCTTGAGTCGTTGAACGGAAGCATCTTTTGTTCTGGCAATATCAAAGGGACTGGAGGAGGAGCCTCCGTCGTCGATGTCACCGGAGCTCCGAGGAGCTTCTATGTTGTCCTTTCCATAACTCATGCTTCTTCCAATAACTGTCGCAGGAGAGATCACACTGTAAATGTTACTCTCTATTGTATTCGTTCATAGTGGCATTATCATTATCATTATTCTCCATCAACCATCATTTCAATTGCAATTATCAAATTAAATCAATTTAACGGTGAGTAATGAAATAACGAACAGTAGTGAGCATTGACAATTAAATTAACTAGTCTTCGTTGACTTACCAGTAAAATTAGAGAAGAGTAAGTTTTAACAGTGATAGTGATAGCAGCGTTGTCTTAATCTGTGGTACGATCTTCTTCCTTATCTTCGTCGATTGCTCTTCAACCATTCAAACAAACAAGAAACGACGAGCTTAATTAACAAAGCGTTTAAATCTCGCATTTAATTTTAAAAGAGAGATACTTTTCTAATGTAATTGGTTTTCTGAGGAATCACGGGTGGAAATTGTAGATTCAAGGAAAGTATCCACCACGCTAAGAATATATTCCACTCTTTCTTTATTATTGTAATAGCAGTTATCATGCAAATTGAAATGAGTTTAAAATAAAGATGTAAATTAAAGGATACAATGAGAAATATCCATTAGGCCTAAAAAAAGTAACTCTCTGACCACCATTGAGTATGACTTTGACATTCGACACTTTTCCAGGAATTATATAGTCTTTTGTTCCTAAATCTACAAACAAATTTATGCACACCATTAACAAGAAATGGATGCAAGGAATGGATGCACACAAAGGAATGGATGCACACCACAATGAACTCTAGCAAAACCTTGCTGAATTCCACTCAATTAACATTATCAGATACACTCTAAAGTTTATTGAACAAAATATAAAAAATCTGCCAATTCAAATGCAATGGTTATTCGCATCAGTCACCATCCAACAATTAGATTTTGAATTAACTAAAAAGTAAGAAAATAAAAATCAGAGTGACAAAAAAGAAAAACAAAGCATACTGCTGGGGATCTTCACTCGACCATAGATGGTGTAACCTTCAGCGGACCTGAAAAAAAAAAACAAATTAGGATTAAAATCGATCCACATAACATAATTCTAAACCAGAGAGAACAAACGGAAAATTAGGGTTAAGGAACAAGAATTAGGGTTAAGAAAAACAGGGAAGGGACAGGGTTAGGGTTAGGGATAATGAAATCGGAACAGAATCACAATGGAA